>NC_133212.1:1738789-1836289 GCF_958299795.1 Porites lutea | reverse complement strand
GAATGTAATGCCTCATTTTAGCAATTATTCCAAACGATCTACTAATTTTGTGACAGATAAAGTCAATCCGAACAGATGAAATATTTTTAGGGGATAAAAATATGCCTATATCTACAGTTTAAATACTAAAAATTAATGCGTTTAACACCATGCTATTTTTAAGTGTTTTTGAACTATATTCTCGTTGGGTGCCCCTGAAAATACTCAGTTGCATGCCAAGGTAGCGCCCCTGTATCAACATCTTCTCTGTATGATGCTTCAAGAAACTTGAACTCTGCCTCATAGTGGTCACCATTACCAGCTTTAACCAAGAGGGTCTCCATCTGGGCGTAGGAGCTGAAGCTTTCCTGATAGATAGCACTGACGATAAGATCAATAGCCTCATAATAGACCCTTCTATAGTGATCTTTGGCAGTTTGGGGGTAGCTTCGTGCACCAGCACCAACCTCCATTCAGTACCCTGAAGATCCTTAGATAGATTATTGGTGTGGGAATGAAGCCGCCCTCCAAAGAAAAAGTCAAATCGTTCCATTTAGGTCTTACATCCTATTACCGTTGCACGCACATCGGGTTGTAATCGTTCGGACAAGCAAACATCCCACTCTTCCATAAGAACTGCATAGTTCTCAAGAATTCGTCGAAAACAACTGGCTCTAACCGTGCATCTTTTACGGAAAAGTCCAATAATTCCATGGGTAATTTTTTCCATGTCAGCTAGAGCCCTAGAAAATAAATCCCAGCTAAAAAGTGGTAGGGCTATAGCCCTACCAGCCCCTCCCCCTCCGCGGTCCCTGAAAACAGGTTGAATCATTGCTTTGTAGATTTTCTCAGCACTCACCAGCTCTTGTCGATTAAAGGTTGGATTCTCCTGAGTAAATTAAATCTTCCAGCTGCTCTTTTATACATTTTGTCAAAATGTGATTCGAGATTCAAGGATGAATCCAAGTTTACACCCAAGTATTTATAGGATGACGTGGTATTGATCAGTGTTCCATTTACAGTCAAGGCTAGTTGTCTTCCATTCAATACATTAAGCCTTTTGGCAGTACCAAAGATCATACACCCAGTTTTGCCCTTTTTTAGATTAAGGACAAGCACATTATCACGAAACCAAGAAGACAGGTTGTGACAAACTTCATTGAGATGCTTTTGAATGGATTCCAGATCTTTAGCAGCCGTGAAAATTACTGTATCATCCGCATAGGTGATGATTGAGGTTGACTAAAGAGGCGTATGCACATCATTAAAATGGATGGTAAACAATAGCGGTCCCAATATACTTCCCTGTGGAACTCCAGAAAATATGGGATTGGCATCTGACAAAGCACCTTTGAATTGGACTGATTGCGTTCGAGAAAACAAATAATCAGTAAACCAATTGCAATGAAGCTCCTTATTGTTAATTCCATAAGAGGGCAACTTATTAAGAAGGTACGAGTGACTAACAGTCGTCAAATGCTTTTGATAGATCGATAAAAACAGCACCCAGGATGTTTCCATTGTCAACTTCTTTCCTGATTATGGCCGTAAAATATGTAACTGCTAGTTCAGTACAGCGTTTAGATCGGAATCCGAACTGGAAAGATGACAACAAACCATTATTCCCGAGGTGTGACAACAACTGTTTATATACAATCCTTTCCAAGATCTTAGACAATACTGGTAGTATAGATATAGGCCTGTAATTGTCAAGCTCAACCATGGAACCGCTTTTGAAAAGCGGTATAATCTTGGCGGCTTTCCATTCCATGGGAACTGAACCAGACTGCAAGGATAAGTTTATTATGTAGGCTAATGGCTTGGTTATAATAGTAGCTGCATCCTTTAACATTCCAGGGGGAAGATTATCCAGGCCGGTCGATTTATTTCTTTTAGGATTTCTCAGCTCTATGAAGACTTCATCATCGGAGACTGAACTAAAAACAAAATGTTCAGGTGATGTGGTTTCACATGGATTTACAGGCTTACCCCAGAAAAAATTGCAAAGCGGAAAACTCTTGGTCTTCGAAACACCAGCTATAGTTGAAAAGAAGTCACAAAAGCCCTGGGCAATAGAGGATGTGTTTGACGTTTTAGTTCCGTTTATATTTATAGCTGCCGCAGACCCTGTTGTAATTTTTGTTGGGTACAACTTCTTGATTGCTGACCAAAATTTATCTGGGGAAGAGGCTTCGTCTTGCAATAGATCTTTATAGTAACTGCTCTTACATTTTTTCACTTGGCTATTCACTTTGTTGCGTTGTCGTTTGTAAGACCAGTCAATCTCACGATTTGTCCTACGAGCCTTTCTGAGTAGTTGATCCCTCAGATTCATTTCACTTTTGACGTCACTAGACATCCAAGGACATAGACGACCTTTAATTTTCTTGGTGATTAGAGGGGCATGTTTATTTGTAGACTGCTGCAGAATACACTTAAAGCGAGAGCACGCATCATTTACACAAGATGATGTAAACACAGAGCCAAAGTCACTGGATCTCAAATCGTTACAAAAGGCCACAGGATCATAAGTCGCATAATTTCTGCACGTTATCAACTTGGGTTGATATTTGACGTTGTGAATCTTTCGAGTACAGCCGACTAAATCATGATCACTCAAACCAGCAGGAATTACTTTGACAGAATAAATATTCCACTGTTCGTTGGTGTAGATGACGTCAATCAAAGACCTTGAATCCTGTGTAACTCTCGTGGGATCTTTAATGAGCTGTTTTAATCCGAAGGCAGTCAAAATTGATTTCAATTCTTTGTGGTCTGAGTCGACCAAATAATTACAATTCATGTCCCCTGTTAAAATGCATTCTTTGTTCTCCGAAGAGATGTTCGTAAGCGTTGATTCCAATTTGCAAGTAAAATTTTTGGAAAGATGTTTCGATGAATCTGGACGACGATAAATAAATCCAATGAGAAAACCTTTAGATTTAGGAAATAAAACTTCTATCCACAGACATTCAATGTAGTCTAGCTCTAAGTTCAATCTTCGATGATACGGCACTGAAGATGAGATATTGGCGCCAACTCTCCCCGCCCTTGGCTGATTTTCTTGGTTTGCTAATAAAAGAATAACCGTCGATTTGTGCTTGAGGGCATTTACATATTAAATTACAATACCCTATCAGCTTCTTACGCATAGCCTGAATTTCAGCCGGCCCATCGAGTCGCATACTCCCTAAAGGGACGTCTGAATCAACGAACTTAGCCGCTAATGCAGTCCAGTAAGATCAGACTATTTGTATGAGTCATGATCAGGTGGGTCGGAAACATAAACTGTCAACAATTCTTTAAAAAAAAAAACAAAGAAAGAAAGGAAGAATTGCTGGAGCGTACGCCCAAAATCATCACGATGGTTCTCAAAGTGTCACGACGACAGCACCGGTCTCTATGATGGTGCATGACGTATCACCCCCGAGGGGGGGGGGGGGGTACTTTAGGAATTTCTGGGTGAGGATGTGCCGCTGGGATCCTGGAACACTTAACCTATACCAGAGCTAGTTCAGCAGAATTTTGCTACCCTATACTAGAGCAAACTCCCCAAATCCCTCCTATCCTAGAGTGGCTGTTTGCCAGAAACTACTGAGGTCACGAGCAAAGTCTAGCCGAAACAAAACCTTATACCACAATCTCTAGTCTAGATAAAACTTCAACCAACTGATCAGTTTCCTGAAAAATGATACCCTATTCTAGACCCAAACGCTCTGGTTTATATACCCTATCCTAGAGTAAACTACTTGAAAACCATACCCTTCACAGCGGTATATACCATATATGTCAGTACCCCCTACCCCCCCCCCCCCCCCCCGGGCCTATCACTTAGGTTCGAGAAGGTCAAAGACCATTTCTCCTTAATATCAACTAAATTAAGTTTTTTTTCATTTTTGTAACTATCAGAGCAAACTGTTATTCCACTATGTTTGCCCTTTTTCTCTTTATTCAGTTCAGACTTATTTATTCTGATTTGCAGAATTCGCAGAGAAATTAATGGATACAACTGCCTCACGACTTGCTAGACATTTTGTAAGAAACAAGGTCTTTAAGATGGCATGAAGTCTTGTTCTGTCGGGATACGTCCGACGCGTTGTTAAAAGACACTCAACACGCTTAAGATTGCTGCTGAAATCCGACAGACACAGATAACAAAGATGGAGTGATACTGAAAGGGAAGTCACATGTAAGAGTATTACGTGAAAGGTCAAAAATTGGCTTGAATCGAATGATTAATCGGGGGCAAATCTTAAAAAGGCAGTGCGCAAATTGTACTTTGTTTTGCTGTTTTTTTGCTTAAGATAAGACATGGATGACAAAAAATATATCTTATACTTCTTCGTGGCAATTTGTCTTTTGGGACAACGAATGGTATCAGGTAAGTTTACAGCAAAAATATATCGATGCTTTGTATGTTTACGTCCTGAAGCATAGTTAGACACCATGCAAGTCAAACAGCGAAGTATTTATTTTCATCCAGTTTGCGATGAACATCTTTTATAAAGCCATAAACCTCGTATTTTCCCTGTGGTCCCATCTCCACCGACTTATTTCCGAACCGTGATCAATTTCGGCTACTATTGCTCCTCAGTTCAAACGCATTTTTGGTCGCATCACAATGGCGGAAGAGTAACTTTCATTTTTCACGCATTGCGGAAATGAGACTGTAGGCAATGATAGAACTTGATTTGTACTTAAAAAATAAAGCAAGGTATATCTTGGAAGTTAAGTCCTTAAAGGGACCACTAAGAAATGTGACCTGGGAAGCAAAAACAGCCACTACTATTAAACGATGGTACACGAAAATAGTTTACGGTTAACTGAACACAAGTTTTTAAATGTATTCCATTTCCATTTAAAAGGATAACGATAAGCGTGGAACAGTCCGGGGCCAGCAAAACTTTAACAGTTAAGAAATTTTTCAACGGAAAGCCGACAGCGGTAAGTGGCTGAACAAGATTCAAAAACACCCGTCTCAAAAGCTATACCAGACCTTAAAAAAGTAGGTTCTTATACGCCGCTGCAATACTGTATGTTTTTTAAAACAAAATTAATCAACTTCCTCATGTTTGAGGACCCAGAATTATTATACTGAACAGCAACAAAACAACAACTTGGTGTGGCTCAAAAGGGGGAAGTGGGAGATAAAGTGCTCCACTGAAACTTAAAAGGTCAGCCCCATGTACTCCTGGATTTTTGTGAGCTAAAGAAAACCTACCACCAGGGTAGTACTCACACCGGTATGGAGGAGGGAGTTGGGCCTCCTCCCAGGGCCGACTGTGACCGTTCCTGGGTAAATATGGAAGGTACATAGACCGATATAGGGGAGGGAGTTGGGCCTCCCATCAGGGTCGGCTGTGACCAATAGTGGGCCTCCCTAGGGCACCCACTAAGCTATACCTACATTCCAGGCGCGGGTTGTTCAAAGCTGGGTTAAGATAACCCATGGTCAGTGCTAAATTTGAATTCAGACACGAAAGCTTAAAAAGTAAATTCAGTTTAATTCTTTTTGCCAACAAGTTGATGATTGGATGCTCTTAAAAATAACAGAGAAAATTATCCGGGAAATTGCTTTTTAACAAAAGAAAAAGAAACCCAGGTTAATTTTAACCCTGGGTTAAGCGCTAACTGGCCTTCGAACAAATGGGCCCAGGAGTACAAAATGTGGAGTCTATAGGGGCAAAAGTATGACGAGAGGAGCACTTCATCCCCATTCCCAATGTTTTATTGAAAATACACTACTGACTCAGGAGCCGATTAGAAGAAGTGAAGGAATTAACTAAATAGATTTGATATCATTGCCTCGAGTTGAAGCTCTTAACCACAAATGTCCAGCGCTGGCCACAAGATCCCTACTTTCTTTTTTCATCCTTAGTTCTACACTTGTCTGAGGTGAGGAAGTGTAAAATAACCCTACATTCCTTTCTCATCCCAAGTTCCACACTTCTCAGATGTGTAGAAGTGTGGAATAGTCTGACAAAGTCAGGATGATGTCACCCTTTTCCCCTGGTCGCGAAACCTCTGTCATTCTTCACTTAGTTCCACACTTCTCAGAGGTGTGGAAGTGTGGAAAAGTCTGACAAAGTTAGGATAATGTCACACTTTTCCCCTGGTCACGAACACCTTGTCATTCTTTACTTAGTTCTACACTTCTCAGAGGTGTAGAAGTGTGGAATAGTCTGACAAAGTTAGGATAATGTCACACTTTTCCCCTGGTCACGAACCCCTTGTCATTCTTTACTTAGTTCCACACTTCTTACAGGTGTGGAAGTGTGGAAAAATCTGACAAAGTAAGGATAATGTCACACTTTTCCCCTGGTCACGAACACCTTGTCATTCTTTACTTACTTCTACACTTCTCAGAGGTGCCCTGGTCACGAACACCTTGTCATTCTTTACTTAGTTCTACACTTCTCAGAGGTGTAGAAGTGTGGAATAGTCTGACAAAGTTAGGATAATGTCACAGTTTTCCCCTTGTCACGAACCCCTTGTCATTCTTTACTTAGTTCCACACTTCTCAGAGGTGTGGAAGTGTGGAATAGTCTGACAAAGTTAGGATAAATTCCTCTAAAAATATATAGCGTACTGTATAAAGTAATAATTGTGTCTTATCGGCCTAGAGTAGCTACCTGCAGATCTGTCTGTGGAAAAGGGGGATCACTGTTTAGGTGCGTGTTATAGGGTCGGCAATATTTATGTTATCTCTGCGGCACGTGACAAAAATATTTGCATGTTCCACCCTCCTCTTCGTCTTTAGAGAGTCACTCTAAGGTGAATTCTTTTTCGAGGTTTTTTGGCCTCGAGCCACTCGCCTGCAACGCAAACAACTGAGAAGAGCTCAAAGGGGTAATGAGAGGGAAAAGATGTGGTGAGCAATTGTTATTAATTTTTTTAGTACTAGAACGATCTGAGATTCATTTTTGGGGTCGTTGGCCAGAACAAATTTATTTTCATCCTATCACTTACTAAGTTATTTAATCACGGTCATTAATCCTTTCGTAGCATACAAGTGCATTCTAGCATGAAGCGATACAAACGTTTTGATGTTGTCATCTGACCTCTTTGTGTTCCACCTACAGATTGACACAGAAGTTTGCGAGCATTCCTTCTCTTAGCTGTCAAACTATGCAAAAATGACAAGGAAAATGAACAGAGGACACTTTGCCTATTTCATAATTTATGTCCAGAATTTACTTAATCTTAGAGAAGAGGAAAAACTACGAAACAGTGAATATATGGCGTGATCTAACAATGATCAAATTTGAATCCGTACTGATAAGGAAGAAAGCTTGGTTGGAGATCGGATTTCTTAACTTTAAGTTTCTTTCAACGGCTGGTATTGAAATAATGGTTATATCTGCTATTCAAAATAAAAATATTTCTTGAGGAAAAATGTAAAAAACCATACAGAAATAAAAGTGCTCATAAAGCGCACTGAGCTTCTCGTGACTCAGGGAAAGTGTGACATTAAACTCAACTTGTCATACTATTCTACCCTTCCACACCTCCGAGAAGTGTGGAACTAAGTAAAGAATGACAAGGGGTTCTTAACAGGGGGAAAAGTGCGACAATATCCTTACTTTGTCACACTATTCCACACTTCCAGACCTCTGAGAAGTGTGCAACAAAGTAAAGAATGACAAGGGGTTCATGACTGGGGGAAAAGTGCGGCAATATCCTTAGTTTGTCACACTATCCCACACTTCCAGACCTCTGAGAAGTGTGGAACTAAGTAAAGAATGACAAAGGGTTCATGACTGGGGGAAAGTGCGACAATATCCTTACTTTGTCGGACTTTTCCCCACTTCCACACCTCTGAGAAGTGTAGAACTAAGTAAAGAATGAGAAAGGGTTCATGACGGGGGGAAAAGTGCGACAATACCCTTACTTTGTCGGACTATTCCACACTTCCACACCTCTGGGAAGTGTAGAACTAAGTAAAGAAAGAGAAAGGGTTCATGACGGGGGGAAAAGTGCGACAATATCCTTACTTTGTCGGACTATTCCACACTTCCACACCTCTGAGAAGTGTGGAACTAAGTAAAGAATGACAAAGGGTTCATGACTGGGGGAAAAGTGCGACAATATCCTTACTTTGTCGGACTATTCCACACTTCCACACCTCTGAGAAGTGTGGAACTAAGTAAAGAATGACAAAGGGTTTATGACTGGGGGAAAAGTGCGACAATATCCTTACTTTGTCGGACTATTCCACACTTCCACACCTCTGAGAAGTGTGGAACTAAGTAAAGAACGACAAAGGGTTTATGACTGGGGGAAAAGTGCGACAATATCCTTACTTTGTCGGACTATTCCACACTTCCACACCTCTGAGAAGTGTGGAACTAAGTAAAGAACGACAAAGGATTCATGACTGGGGGAAAAGTGCGACAATATCCTTACTTTGTCGGACTTTTCCACACTTCAACGCCTCTGGGAAGTGTAGAACTAAGTAAAGAATGAGAAAGGGTTCATGACTGGGGGAAAAGTGCGACAATATCCTTACTTTGTCAGACTGCTCCACACTTCCACACCTCTGAGAAGTGTGGAACTAAGTAAGAAGTGAAGAAACTCTGGATTTCATGGCCAGGGCTGGACATGGCTCAACTGAAAGGGACATCAATGTGCTGACACAAAACCTGATTATGACTTTAGATGACTTGCGTACAATAATACAGCCTTTAATTAATTAATTAATTAGTTAATTAATTAATTAATTAATTAATAAGTCATATATATAAAATGATTACTACTTGACAACATGGCACTTAATAAAGGTCTCGCAAGTCCCCCGTATGTCCAATAAAATAAAATAAAATAAAGCGACTGGTGGGATGGGAGGGAATTTGAAAAGAAACCTTCAAGACATTGCGCTTGGCCGAGAAGGAAAACACGGTGATGAAGCACGTGGGAATGCAAGTTATTTAACATTGCAACATTGCAGAGCAGCTTGTGATTGGTCAAATAAACAATGAAGAGTTTGTAAGTTCAGCTCACGAGGTTACACGTGAAAATCACTGGACATAGGACAAAGTTCAAAAAAGGGTTGTCGATTAACTAAAATTTATTTCCGGTGATCAATAAAAGTTTTATACACTTGAAAATGACCTCGGAGAGGTCGAAACGTCGTGATTTTTTATCGCTAATATTTATCTCAAAATCGATTTCAATAAATTATGATCATTCATTTGAACAAGATGCTATTGGTCTAGCTAGCTGATGGAAGCATTCCAGGCAACCAGTAATTCAATGTTTTATCCCTTTTTGTAGCATCATGTGAACAAGTTGATGTAGGGGTGAGCTGGTACATTCTCGACAATCAGTTAAATGCTTCCTCCGAACTGAATGCCAACACACCAGCAAAGAATGGCCGACTGAACTTTGTAACGGGATCATCATGGTGTGCATCCACAAGTGACAGCAGTCCATATCTACAGATTGACTTACGGATTCCTTATATCATCTGTGCTGTATCCACTCAGGGGAATTCCCAGGGGAGTCAGTGGGTGGAGTCTTACACCCTACAGTTATCTACAGATGGGACAACTTGGACAGACTATAAAGAAAATGGACAAGTTAAGGTACTCAGGGTTAAGGGTGCATATATTAATGGCCTGGCCTATCACTTTAAAAGGGAAAAACGCTTTTTTCGAGAGTTTTTTTTTTTGCAAAAAAAGACGACCTCAAGGTTTTGGCCCTTGTGTCCTTGTTCGTTAAAGTGTTCCATGCGATTGCTCCTCTAAAGTGTATAGAGTTCCTGATAAAATTTGTTTCTGGTCTTGGAAGAATGATGTTCTCATTTCTTCTGCGGCCTGAATTCTTCGGTAAAAACAAATCTTTAATTTCCGTGACGGTGTAACCTTTTAAACACTTGAAGACAAACTCCGTTAGTCGCAGTTTGTACATTGTTTCCAGACTGTCCCATCCAGTTCGCATTAAGACATCTTCAGCGTTGGTGTCCCATGGCAGCCCATATACAATCCGTCCAGCTCTTGCATGGAGTTTCTCCAGGTTGTTTAGGTGCGTCTTGTTGCACGATCCCCACACTGTCAGACCGTATGTAACTGATGGCAGTATCACTTTTGCGTAGAAATCTTCTAATTGGTTCTGAGGGAGGAATTGCATGCGTCGGAGTAGACTTAACTTGGATGCGAAGGACTTCGCTACATTTGCAGCATGATCTGACCAGGACAACTTGTCATCAACCTGTACTCCGAGGAGTCTTTCTGGGGTTGTCCACTTTCTGATGTTGTTGTCAAGGCGAAGAGCTTGGATAGGGCCAGTAAATGTTGATTTGCGCTGCATGATCATTGCTTTACATTTTTCTGGGTGTGGTACCATCGAATTTCTGTCGCACCATTCCTGGAGTTCAGCTAGAACATTAGTAGTACATAGGGCTACGAATGGAACTAACCAATCACAGCGCAGCAGAAATTGTCTCGACCAATCAGCATCGAATATTTAACCCATGTGACCATGATGACGTCAAAGCTCCCATATTTGGGCATAAAAGTCACGTGACCCACCACAAGAGGTGGATCCGCATACTTGGCATAGTTTTAAAGGACCGCGTAGAACCTGGGTACAAGGGAGACACTCAAAACGAAGCCCCAGTCCCCTCGCATCCCCGTCAATCCATAAAAAAACACACACACTGTATAGAGGTCCACATCATTTTTTTTAAATACAAATCTCGACAGTGCCCTAAATGACATCCGGGACATGTGTGAGGTCCTAGTGACGTCACGCCCATTGTTTTACATGAAATACACATTGCAAAGAAAGGGTGTTTGCTTCCTGGCTGAAGGAGTCATGAGCAATGGATTAGGCCATGGAATATAATGGTGGAATCCTATCAAGGACCAAGGTTTAGATAAAGAGCGACGTAAATCAAAACGGGTGGCTGAAACGAAAGGAGGGGTGATTAGAGCCAAGAAGCAAACTGAATCAGAAACACTCGACCATTGGCACGCACGAGGCGGTGTCTTACTGTCCAATGAATGACTAGAAAAACAAAAAAGACTTAATTACAAAGTGGGACGTGTGTGACGCCCTCGTGGTGTCACGCCCGGGAAAGATTGTACACAAAATAATTCGATTAAAATCCAGTCTTGGTTGAAATTAAAATGTTGTAAGATCCAAAGCGTTTCTGGGAAAAAAATTAACGTTTTAGTTTGAACAAATGGAGTAAGCTGGACCATCCTTGATGATTGACGATACAAAGTTTATGAGGGATGGGCCAGCTTCGGAAAATCATAACATCTTGTAAGACCCAAAAAGAATCTAAAATAGATTTTAAAAAAATAATCATGAGCATCCAGCAGGGGTGGCGCCACCATGCAGACCTCCCCCTGCCGGGTGTTCAGAATTCCCAGTCCATGCTGTCCATCATGGTACAGCCCCGACAGGGTTCATGGAGTTCAGACACGTGCCGTAAATAAATCCAGCAGCGTTTACACACAAAATATAATCGCCCCGTCAAATTTTGGAGGGACCTGGAATGTTGGTCCATCACCTGGGCAATGGCTGAAAAAGGAAAGGGAGATAAATGGCTCGCATGACAAAATGAGAATCTGAAAAAAATAAAAAAAAAAACAGGTTTTTAAGGACGGGGTGGGTACCTCATGCCTTGCAACAACTCACACCAATGACAAGGCGTGTGTAAGTCACTGGCACGACGAAAAGACAAATAACAACGACAACAGAGTAATTTAATGGGTCTTGGTAATGGAAGGGCGAGTCCCGATCCAGTATACCACTGCACGATGCTGCCGAGGAAACACCATGCAGCGGAGGTACCATGAACCCGGTGGGTACTGAGAATGGTATGCGAATCTACAAAAAGAATAATGGATGATTACTCTTCTGAGCCCATCAATAAATAATCAAGACGGTCTTGTATCCAACATCTGTACCCATAGATTTCAATCGCGATAATCACATCTAAAAATTTAATAATAATGGGCTAAACTCATGAAGACTATGGATGATTACAGAATTTCACGAAATGATAAACACTATGAATATGGTATTGTTGTTGCACAGCAAGGATCCACCCCCATTCGTCCATCGTAGAAATCAAATCTGAAACGTTTCATGAAGACTAATTACACATCGAACCGTACTATAATGACAACGCATTTGCACGGGTCTGATCCAACTTCCATACTGTTTTAACGTATAATGAAAGCCTACAAAGAAGTGGAAAGTCGAATCAAGACGGGAATACTGGTACGAAAGAAACCAGCTTGCAAAGGGCGGATCCATTGCGTATGATGACGCAACAAACAATGCGTGGCTGTAAAAAAAAAATTAAACTAAAATTAATCCTCCTCTAAAAAACCTAAGGCAGCCAAATCCGGGTCATCCACAGGACCCTGGCGCCGGAGAAACGCATTAATTCTAAACGTCATTCGTAAGGGCCAATCATCCCAATCCCGATGGTTGGGGTCCCCACTCTGCACAAACTCAACAATATCATCTTCAGTGAGGGACCCCTCCCTATTGCCAGCAATGATATCATCTAAACGTAATCCCTCCATCATTCGCTCGCAGTGGTTACACACGCCGCCAGAGGTGGGATGGGCGACCCATTGATAAATGTGACAGACAGGCTGATTCTCCACTACCTCCCAAGAATCTAATAAAAAAATGAAAATCAACAGGAACAGGTTGGGACCCAGAACCGCGCGGCCCAATTGAGTCGAGCTCGTCGAGGGCAAAGGCACAGGTGGACAGGCCACAACACGTCTCGTAAAAACGCAAACCCCTTGAACACGTCTAGGAATCAAAAAAGGGACATGAGGGAAAAAAAGGGACCCACACCCGAAAAAAGGAAAGCCATAAAACTTACCAGCCATGCGACGGCGATGAACCTCGTGATCTAGTTTCCGGGCAACAGGGTGGTCCCAAGGCAGCGTTTTGGCCCAATCCCGCAATTCTTCGTGGGTGCAGCGTCTAAACATGGCGCGCAGACAATCCTTGCCCATCGGCAGGTGCCACAGGGTCTTCAACATGTCGAACAACATCGCGATGGGTACGGAGTACAGCACAATAGATGACAGCGAACTCACCATCTTGACCAGCACAACTGAACAAACTGGAATGAGCCCACACAGGGCGCGCAACGTGATTTAGAGACTCCACGAGCGAATCAGATGAGTGGAGAGCCATCACGTGGGGTGTCTAAGAACGAGAGGAGACTCTAGGGGGTACCCCCCATGGGTACACCTTGTCCTCCATGGACCAGAGGGTCTAGCGCGAGTACGTGATTGGTAGACACCAGAGGATTAATAAGGGAATGTCAAGAAGAGACATCAATCGCATGCTGTTCACTGTGTCAGAATGGACTGCCGAGGGTTAGTCGATCCCCACAACAAACCATTTGGCCGCGTGTTGCCATTGGAGGTCCAAGTCAAGATCATGTTTTGGGTCCATTGTTTCTATACTATGGACAAGCGGAAGAAGGTGGTGCAGGAGTTCAAGGGTCTACCCAAATGCGACATCACAGGGTTTCCTCAACACCTGGGCGAAGACCGTTGGTGGAACCAAGTGGTGGTGCGGTTGCACGCCCCCAGAAAAAATGGCTGCCACCATTGCCACCGTCTCATGGATCACCGGCTCTCGGTGAGTAAAAAAAGTGGTTTGACTCTTTGTCTTCTCATGACCTTGACTTTGAGCATTTTTATGTCTGGGTTTCAGATTGGCATGATGGTGGAGATGGCACGTCAACCCCCCAATCTCGACCACCTGATGAATGAAGGCATTGCCTTTGTGATTGATACCTTCAAGCATAGGATCTCCGATATCCCCCTTGGAAAACACCCCGTCATGATTGGCAGGAGGAAGGCCTCATACGACACGGTGGACAAAGTCATGAGACGCTTAGACTTAATCATGAATGTCATGTCAGCCATGAATTTTATTGTCCTTGATATACATTGAGATTAAAAACATGTGTTCTATAGCCATGTGTCTTATTGGTGTTTGAATAAACGTTCCAGGGTGGGATAGATCGCCTGGTCTTCTTCCCGCGTGCCTACAATGGCGGTCTTGTCTTGGAGGGTGGGGAGCGCGATATAGTCCTCGGTCATGCCTTCACAGGGTTGATATTGACCTAGGGCGGGATTCCACCATAACCATTCTTCCCGATCCACATCAAAGACATAGAGGGGTTTGCCTAAGAACTGGGCCATGACCACACTCCAGCCTGTCCCGCCCAAGAGATGCTTGTGCAACGCGTCAAAATAGCCTACGGCCAAGACTAAAGACGCAGGCTGGATCACGTAATAATTGCGTTGGATATACTGGAGGCTGATGGGATGATGCACTTGTCGACCCAATCGAAACGCAGCCTGGGTCACAGTGGGGGTAGCGGCGTCCAACTCCGATTGCGTCAAGGGCGTGAGGGACTTGGCTCGAGGGTGACAGGGTGGGATGACGACCACACACGCATACCCATACATCTGACATAATCGTTCCACATGCGTGTCCACACCTTTCGCACCGCCCGTGTAAATCGTCAGCGGCATGGTCTGTGAAAAATTAAAAACAGTGTTTAAGGCGAGATAATGGAGTCCAAGCCCATAGGGTATGCGGTTCATCATCCGCGTACAACATGGGGGTTTGCCATTCCCGACACGTAACCGTTTGTTCGAAAATACGTCGGGCGTGGCGACAATTGGAGCAATTATCGGGATTCCAATCTAGGCCTTGTCCTCGAGCGAACGCTTTGTCTTTGTCGTCCTTACAAGGGTTGCATAAGATCACATCCAACAGACGATCGCACCGTTTTTGCCACAATACGCGTTGGGCATTGACTTGGTACAGGGTGGGTAAAACATGGGAGTGGCGACGTAACCACCCACTCATTTGACAAGCCCGGACATGCGCGCAATGATCATGCCAGACCCCACTTTCACGAGCTCCATCGGTATGGTCCATGCACCAATTACGCCCCTGATCGTTAGCGGCCATCACATTAGCGGTGGCAATGGGAAGAGAGGCCAAGTCCCTACACCCCTGCCCTTCCAAGACCACGAGGGGGTACGACATCTCTTGGCACAGTCGATACAGACCATTGAGGGTGAACACCCCGACTCGATTCCGTTGGGGGGTGAGGTACCGTTGACACCAACGGGTGAGATCGTCCTGGATCTGCCGATAGGGATGAAAGTCGTGGCGGTTGTACGCCGTGGACGGTTCAAAAGGCAACCCATGCACCGTCCGGGTCTGACGATCGACACGCCTCTTGGCCTTCTCGGATAATTGATCGTAGGACACACCATGGGGTAACAGGTATTTGAACAACACATGATGATGCCCTGTCCAGTCACACAAAGCCAGTTCTCGAATAATATACTCGTCTCGGGAAAGGGCAAACCCCTGACTGTACGCCAAAAGACCCACTTGGTTCAACGCCATGGTCGCTTACCGTCAAGAAGAGAGGACCGCGACGACTGAAAACACTCGTCGAACCACCCCGGATTTTATAACAGAAAGCGTGGGCTCTGATTGGTGAACCCTCCGATCACACCACCCTCACGAGATCTCAAGTAGAGTCAGGATTGGTGGACACAAGATCGTATGAGGATCACGAGATGCCGGGACATGGGCTATAAAAGGCAGGCCAGACATGCACCCCAATCATTCCGCTCAGACATGGAACGTCAAGCCACTCAACCTGCCGCGGTGCCCACAGGACGCAAACGACGCCGAGTGAGTAGTAGTAAGAAAGCCCCAGACATGAAAGCCACCCGTGAACTCGAGATGGCGCTGAACGCCCTGCCCCGAGCTGAAACGGAGGAAACCCCAGCCAGCCAAATCATCACTTCCAATGGAGTCGTGATAAACCAAACCCGAGTAGACCCGCCACCCACCCCTTCCCCCATCGTCTCACCCGTCTCCTCCGTGAACGACTTGATGGAGGACACCCTAAAAGACTATGAGGAAGAGTGTCTAGAGGAAGGGACGTGTCAGGTGGATCCTGCCCAGGAAGACCAGGACCTCGATCAGATGGAGACCCAGTTGAACGAGCTCTTGTATGAAACGTGCCCCTTTCATCCTCATCGAATCCTCCAATGCGTTAACCCCGAGACCCAATTTGGCCAGTTGAGGTTCAAGTGCCCCCTAGCAGGTTGTCCCGTGTATTTGTTTGAAGATACTCGGGAAGTGATGATGGAGAAATTAAAAGAAGACACGCACCCTCAAGTCCGGGCCCGATTGCAACGAGGGGAGCTCAAGTGCAAATGTGGGTTGGTCCCTAGGATGAAATTGAGCCGAACCAGCAAGAATTACCAGAAGGTGTTTTTCAGTTGTGGGAGCTTTCTCTCAGGCCAAGACCCCTGTGGCTACTTTCAATGGCTCCATGGTCCGCTGTGGTGCCCCCGAGAGACAGCGCAACCCACCCTGAGACGATGGGTAAAAGACACACCCCCTGAGGTCCATAACTATGAAAAGGCGTTCGTAAGACCATGGGGCATGCCTGCCGACCCCCTGCTGAAAAACTCAGAGAGGGATTTTGTAGAGAGGCATAGGCCGTGGGCCAATCAGTTTGGGGAAGCCATCCAAGCCAAGGAGCGAGCCTATGAGAGCAGGCGCCATTTGCATAAGAACTTTGGTAGCTCGTGTTTGTTTTGAAAAAAATGTAGGTGTGTGAAAAAAACTATTAAAGACCGAGATGGGCTACGAGTGTGTGTCAGTGTCTTGATGTCGTTGCCACGCGCTTACGAAGATCCCCAGCAACCCGGGGCCTTGGGCGGGGTCCAACTCTTTGCCCAAGCCCATAAATTGAAAACCCCACAAGCCCAAAAGATTCTCCAATCGGTGTTGAGTTATACCCTCCACAAACCCCGACGGACGCGGTTTCCCACCGCACCCACGTTGGTCTTTGACCGAGACGAACAATGGCAAATGGATTTGGTCGACATGCAAAAACTCCGTCGATGGAATCAGGGGAACAACTATTTGTTGACAGTGATCGACGTCCTATCCAAATATGCCTGGGCCGTCCCCATCAAATCCAAAAGCAGCACGGAGATGCTCCGAGGATTGGACAGGATTCGTCGACAAGCCTCACCGCGACGACCGCTCCGCGTGCAGACGGATCAAGGCAAAGAATTTTTGAATAAAAAAGTACAAGCCTGGTTCAAGCAACAGGGGTGGCATCATTTTTACACGTTTGGGGATAGCAAGGCCTCCGTGGTGGAACGATGGCATCGCACGTTGAAACAACGCATGTACCGGTATTTCACCGCTCACAATACGTTACGGTACGTGGACGTGTTACAGCCCTTGATTCATACCTACAATCACACCCAGCATCGCAGTATTGGGATGACCCCGCATCAAGTCACCCCCAAAACAGTCCCGGAGGTGTGGGACCGACTCTACGGCGCGCGTTTGGAGCAAACGCCCCCACCGCCCCATTGTCGCGTCGGGGATCGGGTGCGTCTCAATAAGAAACATCGTCCCTTCAAAAAAGGGTATTTGCCAGGGTGGACGGAAGAAGTGTTTGTGGTCACGCACGTCCGTCGTCATCCGATCGTCACGTATCGACTCAGTGAATGGGACGGTACGCCTATAAAAGGCACGTTTTACGAACCCGATGTTCAAAAAGTGCAAGTGTCGGACGATTCGTTATTTCGGGTCGAAAAAGTCTTGAAACGCCAAGGACGCCGGGTGTTGGTCCGGTGGAAAGGGTGGCCGGCCAAGTACGATAGTTGGATTCCCACGCACCATGGTCCGCGTCAAAATCACGCCTCGAAAAAGAAAAAAGCGGGTACGGTTTCTCGATGAGGTGCAGGCGGATTCCAGTCGACCGCGCGCCAGTTACACCCCCACGCCCACCAGTGACGCCGACGTGCTGACATTCATTCAGAAGAAAGCGGCCGAACAACGGCGAACCCAACCGTGGTGGGAAAAATTGGCCAGTCCGACCAAGCAACAATGGGCGTACGCCAATGCCTACCATCGAGCCGAAGCGTATGCCAAGAAACGAGGGGCCTTGCGGTCCCCCTCCAAGAAAAAACAACAACGCCGACGCGCGGGTCGTCATCCCCCGATGCGTAAGAAGAAACCCCCCAAACCCAAGACGTGCATGACCCTGATGGAATTGGCCCGGGCCTTTCCCAACATTGCTCAGCAAGTGTGTTTTCATCCCAAACAATCGACCTTCAATTCCGTGGTAGGACGCGTCCCTCGCAGCAAACAGAAAGTGGCCCAATGGCTATAAAAGGACCCTGCCCACCGCTTGGATGTGACCACTCCTTATCATGAGTGAGATTAAACGCCTGACGCTGGTCAGCGATCCGACCAACGAGTTTCCCAACAATGCCAATAACAGTTTCAAGGTGAGATTGCCCGAACGGCTGGTGTTACCGGGCGCGGGGTGGCATGCCTCCTTGATGTCCCTGACGGTCCCGGATCAAGGCCAGAGCAATGCCGTCATCGCCACGGATCCTCATACCAAAGTGCTCAAATTCAAAATGACGTATGTGATCCGCAAGTTTGTGCTGAACTCCTATCGACGGGTGGAAACCAAAACCGTGGACTGCGAAGTGGAATTGGAAGAGATCATGAATGCCAATCAAATCGTGGCGACGGGGAGTATGTTTTGGCAACGCGTGATGCAAGAAGTGAACAACAAAATCATGCACAATGTGATGAAAGAACAAATACAGCGTTTGGTCCTTGAACCCGACGAAAAACCGATTGTCAGTGCCAAAAAAAACGCGATACCCCGACTGTCCTGGAAAAAAGGTGCCTTGGTGATTCAGGCTTTGTCCACCGAGGATTTATTGAAAGTGGACAAGAGCGCCATCACAGATCTGTTCATCAACCTGGCCATTGCGCTCAAATTTGGGTTGGTGGTGGAAAAGACCGGTCGAAACAACACGACCGTGTATGAAATAGGGCCCAATCTGCAATACACGCTGCCGACAGTCTCCTACGGTTCGAGAACCCAACCCACTGGGTCCCAAAATCGCACGCCCTACGACTGGGAAGGCGAGCAGTACATGGGCGTCAATCCCATCTTAGTGTTCGGTAACACAGGTTCTGTTACCAATAATGATCCCTTCCATGTAGTGACCCATTCTGGTGTGAAGTTTGTGCAATTGTCCTTGATGGTGGAATGGAGGTTCAACAATCTCGATGCCTCCTTTGAAAAGATTGTGGGGACCCGTAAACGCACCGTCATGGTCTATTCGGATCTGGTGGAATCCACGGTGGTGGGCAGTGGCAAGTTTCCCCTGTTGCGGGAAGTACAATTGTTGAGAACCGGCGATGGGGAAAGCACCGCGGAACCCCTGCACCATCAATGGATCAAAGTGCGAGGACAACAATTGGATATTTTGGAAGTGGAGATTGCCAATACCAGTGGACCCCTGGCCATCTTACCCCCGGGCAAAACCCTGGTGACCATCGGTCTCAAACAGCTATAAAAAGCCACTCGCACCACGCGAGGGACCCAAAAGCACTTTCGACGTGAACCGACCCAATGCGAGGAGGTAGTTTAACGCGGTACCACACGCCCGTGGTCACCTCGCAAGAGGGAAAAGGGTTAGCCGAAGACTTGATCAAACTAGCGGGACCCATGGTCCTACAGCAAGCGCAAGCGGGACTACGAGATATTCAACAAGGCAAGAGTGCCGCAGAGACGTGGGCGGATCGACGTGGGCAACTCACCCGCGGTTTGAAACGGAAAGCCCCTGCCATGGTGTGGGCGGGTGGCAAACACCAAGCCAAAAAAACCTATAAAAGAGCGACTCAACGTGTACGGGACATCTTTGGACGTTGAAAACAAGATGGTACGCGTGGGTGGTTTTCTCAAAACGCAAAATCGCATTCGACGGCAACGCGCCCGTGGACGGTTCATCTCGCCGTACCAAGTCGGGGGCACGATCTTTGGCAAGTCGACGACAGCACGCTATCCCTGGGTGCATACCTCCTCCCGCCTGTTGGACCCGCTCGCCATGGAGAAGAGGATGGTTCGACAAGTTCGCCAGATGAAAGGGGGGGATCTCAGAAAAGTGTTATGGGCCAACCAAGCCAAAGCCAGGAGGCAGCGGAGGCGAAAGGGTATAAAAAGGGGGGAACGTTGAACCCCAGGGACAGACCGCATCATGTCGCTCCAACTGTTTGACGTGCCCGATGTGGATTATCGGTACGAAGCCTCTCGGGAGGTGGAGTTTCAACCCGCCTTGACAGGTATCCAGCCCATCACGTTCTCCATCCCGGGCTCCGACGATTATTACGATACCAATTCCCTCCGATTCAACGTCAAAGTCCGTCTGACCAATCCAGCCGCTGGGTATACCGGCTTGAATTCAGGGCTGCTCATCTCCGATGGCAACGAATCGAGACATGTGTACTGCGTCAACAATTTTGGACACTCCATCTTTCGAGATATCACCCTGAGCATGAATGGGGTCCTCATGACGGAACAGAGTAACACCTACCATTACAGAGCCTACCTAGAAACCCTCTTGAACTACAACCGAGAAGAAGGTGCCACCAAGTTAGCCCCTCAAGGATGGGTCAATCAGCTGAATGTGGTGAATGTCATGGGAGCCACCGCCGCCAATTCGGATGTCCCTACAGACGCCAATTGGAGTGGGAATGCAGAATTGCGTACTTTGACGAGCCGATTGCTGAGCGAACATTGGCACACCTTCCTCATCCGTCCCCATTTGGCACCCCTCAAGACAGGCAAATTGTTGGTCCCCAATATCCAGATGGACATAGAACTCTTCCTCAACCCCAACACTGTCTACTTGCTAGGTACCCCCAACAAAGGCACCTTGGTGGCTAAGAAATTTCCAGCCATTCACCCAGAAGACATCAAAGTCACCTTGTTGATGAGAAAAGTGACCTTGAATGCCAGTGTCTATGTCAGACTGCAGAAAGAAAGACAGCTGGGCAAACAAATTGCCCGCTACCTCGTAGTGCGGAGCGAAATCCGTACCTTTTCCTTTGATGGACGAACCACCCAGTGGGAACAAGACAATGTGTTTGTGGGGCGATTTCCTGACCGAGTGATGGTCGGGTTATTGCATTCGGATGCCTTCAATGGAAACCTACAACGCTACCCCTTTGCCTTTGAAAAGTTTGGGGTCACCCAAATACGACAGACCTTGAATGGAGAAGAATACCCTTACAGAACCCTGCAACTGACTGGAGATCAAGCCTATGAAGATCTCCTGGGGTACGATCGGTTTCTACAAGCCATGGGTGCCTACAATGAAGATAAGATTCCCCTCCTGCTGCCTGGGGATTGGGGACAAGGCAAGAACTGCACGTTGTTCCTGTTCAACAATGTGCCCAGTGGAAAAGCCGATGATCCTCAGTATCGCAACCCCCGTCAATCGGGCAATACGCGACTGATCATTGATTTTGCTGCTGCGGTGGGTCACAATATCACCGTGTTGGTCTGGAGCGAGTATGAAAACATGTATGAGATCAATCATATGGGAGGTATAAAATACAACATCAACGGCTGAAGTGGACTCAGAAGACAGAAGACACCGGGCATGGAGTTTGTGGCGCTCAGTGATAGAGTGTTGCGCACGTTGGCCCTAGAAGATCCCACGTTGCGACGCGTGTTTCACGGCGTGTACCCCGCCGACCAGTTACCCCGTTCACCCCCCAAGAGTATCCGTCAAGCCTACATTGTCAACACGGATCCAGCGGGAGAACCGGGACAACATTGGTTGGGTCTGTGGACGGAACAGAACAAGTGCGAAATCTTTGACAGTTATGGGTTGCCCCTGCACGTGTACACCCACCCCGACCTGCACCAATGGTGGAGTCAATGGAAGCACCTGATCCGCAGTGACCAGACCTTGCAAGCCCTGGATAGTCAGACCTGTGGCCATTATGCGTTATTTTTCCTGAAAGCCCGTGCCCAAGGCCAGTCCTATCAAGACTTTTTGGGACAATGGAGTTGCGACAATTTAGTGTTGAATGATCAGAAAGTGGCCGATCGCTTGAAACGGGTGATTAAACAAGAAGTCCAAGATGAAGTCGATGCCCGCCCAGAGGAGGGAGGGCAAAAGAATGTGAGCCGCTAGGCCTTTATGCTTTGTAATCCTTGTGAGTGTTGAAATAAAAAAAACACCATAAAACGAGATGTGTTGTGTTCGAGTGGTCATTTGAACTTTCATCATGATTACGCGAGGGGATGTCCAGCGGGTGATCGATGCCTTCGTGATAGAAGAAACCTTGTATTGGTGGTCCCACCCTATCGAGCGGGTGAACACTGTCCAAGGGGTGGATGCTTGGGATGGGTATCATTGGCTCATAGCCCGCCAACTGGCGCAAGACCAAGATTGGGTCGCGCTCAAACAGTACATGGACACTATGCAAGAAACGCATTTAAGAGAGACGATGGAACACTTGATTCAAAACGAATCGCCACGCCTCTACCGCGAGTATTGGACGGCATGCCCAGCCACAGACGACGACGACGGCAGCGCGCTTCCTCCCGACGACCCCGCTTTCGTCAAAACGGGCGAGGCATCATGAGCGTGTTGGCCAAAGCGGCCAAGATTGGCTATAAATTGGGACGAAGCAAACGGTATAAACGCATGGGCGCGAAAGGAGCCACGGGTCATTATCGACGTCTGCCTCGACCGTGGGAAGGATGATTCGACACCCCAGTAGTGTGATTATCGCGGGTCCGTCGGGTAGCGGCAAGAGCGAGTTAGTGGAACAATGGTTACGGGACCTTAACGTGTTTCAAGTCAAACCCAAGAAGATCGTCTATGCGTACGACCGATGGCAACCCCGGTTTGAGCGTATGCAAAAAAAGGAGGGAATTCAATTTCATCGCGGGTTACCGGACCCCCGTCATTTGACCCAATGGTTTGGTCGGACGCGTGGTGGCGTGCTGGTCTTGGACGATTTGATGGAAGAAGGGGGACAGGACAAACGCGTGTTGGATTTGTTCACCAAAGATTCTCATCATCGCAACATCACCGTCTTGTATTTGACGCAAGATTTATTCCCACCGGGTAAATTTGCCAAGACCATTAATCGCAACGCGCATTACATTGTGGCTTTCAAGAATCCCCGGGATCAAACGGGTATACGGACCATTTTACTGCAAGCCTTTCCCGACCGATGGCGTCAAGTCTTGCGCCTATTTAAACGCATCACGTCCCGTCCCTTTGGCTATTTGATGTTGGATGTGCATCCCGCGTCGGATGATCGATACCGCTTGTGGAGTCATTTAACGCGCCGAGAAGGCAAGGCGCAAGTCCATACCCTGCCCGTGGATGTCCCTGCCGTTCGAAAACGAGCTGCAACGAGAACTCGCCAGGGTCCGTCGGCAAAGAGAAGGCGGACAACAACGTGATTTATCGGTCCGCATGGACACGCCGACGTTCTCACCCGCCGGCGTGGGTTCGCCCACCGCCCCTCCCCCCGATCTCAGTAGCATGACGGACATGGTGGCTGAATTGACCCAACCCGTGGATCGAGCCCAATTGGATCAAGAGATTGAGGATTTTCAATTGACCTACCCGGTCAATGTGGACGATGCCCTGAATGCCTTTACGTTACCCCCCGTGGCAGGTACAGGCACCACTACCACCACGGCACCGCCCCCACCACCCACGATCACCACGGCTCCCACCACGACAGCCACCCAAACCCGTCCCACCACGTCCACCCGCACACGTCCCACGGCCACCACCACCACCACCAGTTCCAGACGACCCAGACCACGCCCTGTCACCACCGCCACGACCACCACGGCTCCCTCCCGCCCCTCCACTTCCCGACGCAGCGCTGGAGCCGGCACCAGGACCACCACGTCCACGGTGACGACCCCGACGGGACGTCCCACTGTGGCTGCCAAACAACCGCGACGACGTCCCCGCGTGCCCTCTCCACCATCCCCCGATTCCTCCCCTCCGTCGGAGGACGAGGATGAAGATGATGATGACGACGATCGACGACGAGGCTTAAGACGACGGTTGGATTTGCTGAACGAAGATGCGCAAGAACGGGCTCGAGGGAGACGCATTCGCAATATCACGCATACCAATACGGTGACCACCGTGTATGAAGAGGGAGGCCGACCGTCGGTACGTCGCACGTCGACGCGAACGTCCAGTCCAAGTCCACCCCGCCGTGGCCGTGGCCGTGGCCGTGGCCGAGCCCGTGGACGGGGTCGACGCCCGTGAAGATATAAAACCAGGAGCCTTCCTTCGACCGTCCCAAAACCATGTGTGGCCAATGTCGAAGCGGGATGGCCCCTCGACGCAAACGCAAACGCCCACAACGTCGGCGTAGGATGAAGGGTGGGATAGGACCGTTCCTAGTGGATTGGAAGAAAGGCATTGAGTTGTTGAAGGACAAGGAGATGTGGAAGATTCCTTCTAAAGTCGAAGAAAGGGCCGCCAAACAAATGGTGGCCAACTACAAACGTCAGTATCGTGCTAGTGGTAGCAAGGACTCGTATCGATCCTGGGCGAGAAAGAAAGGGTATACCAGAAAACCTGATTGCAATTTGATGTGACATGTATAAAAAGAGGCTCGCAGTGGTCAGTTTTTAGAACTGTCATGGGACCCCAACGCAAACGCCGACGCACCACGACGCGGCGTCGCCGACCCGCCAAACGACCACGGTGTATGACCTATAGTCAAGTAGGGGGTGTCTCGCCTGGTCTGCCTATCGGGATTCTCAAAGCCGGCTATAAGGGCACTAAAGCCATCGGGGAGCATCAAACCAAACGTGCCATCAAAATTGCCGACAAACGCCGCCGAGACGTGGAATCCGGCAAACGGAAACGCTATGCGGGGGAATCGTTTAATTGCTCCATTATGTGAAAATCTATAAAAAGACCTGGGTCGACCTGGACAGGTGTTAGTTGGACGATGGTCCGTGGACCCAATGGACGCCGACACCGTTATGTCCCCCGAAAGCGACGCCGTCGACGCGGTCTGCAACGCGGAGGTAGGCTACCGTTGTTGGCAATGGCTCTCTCGCCTTTGTGGCTCCGAAAATACAAACCCAGGGTCCGTGTTCGTCGACCGGACTAGACCCCCTCGCAAGGCCATCACGTTGACGTTAGAATGGACGGAGGAGATGGAGGCCGCATTGTGTCAACGATGTCGACGTCATATGCAACGGCATTATCATGGGGAACTGTGTCGCCAGTGTGGGGCCCAATTTACCATAAATAGAGCGGGGTCGTGGCAATTCCTGAACCTTCAGCATGGCGTGGCGCATGGAACGTCAAGCCCCGTTCTTGAAAAGTGTCTTACAAGAAGCCAATCAACATAAACGACAAGAATTGTTACGGATGGCCAATGCGGATCAGATCAATGCCATCAGTGAATTAGTGATGAACACGCTCCGTGGCACAGTGCCCCGTTCTCGACAGACCATCACGTTGCTCAAACCACATGCCCAGAGTTTACGCGCGATGGCCAAACCCGCGCATTCAGTGAAACGACGGCGCGCCATCATGATGGCTCAAACAGGCGGCGCTCTCTGGCCGGAACTCTACCGATGTTATAAACGTTGCATGCGCTAGGCAAGACACGTCAGTTGCATGATGGAGCCCGAGATGGTGAGCACCACGGTGGACAACGCCCCGGCTTTTTTACAATTAAAAGAAAAGTACAAACAAGAATTGGTGGAAGATACTCGCTTGAGTAAAGCCGCGGATTTGGCGGCCAAACAACACATCCTCCTGACCAGCGAGGTCCCGGATGCCTGGAAACGACCGCAACTCAAAGCCGTGAGCTGTCAGTTACGCCATTGGACCAAAAAAGTGCGCCAACCCTTTGGAGCGCTGGCGGGGGGTGTGCGCGCCGCAGGGGCTACGACGCCCGGCGAGGATGATGATTTTGAGGCGGGGCCGATGCAAGCGTGGTTCACGCAATTGGTCAAAGCCACCCAGGGTATAAAACAAGGCTCCACGCCAGCTGGGCCCAGAAAACCACCTGTCCCGCCTAAACCGAACATCACCCCCAGTGCTAAAAAGAAACTCAAGTTTACACCTCAAGTGAGTAGTGCTGAGTTGGCGAAAAAGTTGCCTTTTTCAGACACGTACGGTACAGCACCCTGGGAAACCCCTAAAGAACGGGCGGACTCTATCACGAAAGCGGTCGCGCGTGATATTCGCAAACGCACGACAGACTCTGCCAAAAAGAAAGCCGCCAGTATCGCCAAAAAGAAAGCCGCTGGGTTCGCCAAGAAAGCCTTGGATTGGAAATCGTGGAAAACCCCGTGATGGGACGGAGACGTCGTGCGACAGCTACCTCCCGTGCCCGATCGAGGCGACGACCACGACGATCGCAACGCGGGGGCAAATTATTTGATGTGCAAAACCTCCTCAACAAGACGGGCATTGAATTTCATTGGCCCGGCTATCAGTACATGGGCCCTGGCACCCATTTGAAAAAACGTTTGGCCCGTGGGGATCCCGGCATCAACCGGTTAGACAGGATTGCGAAAGTGCATGACATGGATTATGATAAAGCCAAGACCTTGAAAGATAAATGGGTGGCGGATCGCAAGATGATTGCCAAGATTGATCAACTCCCTGGTAGTAAAACCCTGACGGAGCGTATTGTGAGACGCATTATGAAAACCAAACTGAGATTGGGCATGTAATTTAATGGAACACAGTCATTACACGATGGATTAATTTAAATCACATGTTTTAATAAAACTCACATTGTTCTTACAAATATTGTTGCACTTGTTGTAAGGCGTTGGAACGAGTCGATTGGACAGGGTCCTCGTCAAACTCGGAGTCGGACCAGTCTAGCGGACACCACGGGAGGGGAAAGGGGCGTTCCAAATGTTCGGCCAAGCGTTGGTTTTGTGTGTACTCCATCCGCTTCCGATATTTTTCTTTCTGTAACGCTCTCCACCCCTCTTCCCCCAAGGCTTGCTGTTTTTCGGCCCGGAGTTGTCGCCGCCGCTCATTCACGCGTTCTTTGTAGGCTTCGAAAGTTCCTTCCTCTTTCATTTTCTGCATCCAGTTTTTCTGGGCTTGGGCGTTTCTCTTTTTTACTTCACTCCGCTTTTCCTCAGACATGGCATAATAGCGTTTCATCCCATACTCTAGTTTTTTGGCTTTAAAGGCCTCGTACTCCCCTTTGGCTTTTAAGTTTGCCATGTGCTGGTGGTAGCGTCGACGATGGAGGGCCTTTACTTTCTCGATCCCGTTCACGGATGCATACATACGTTTCCGATACAGTTTTTGGGACTGTTTGTTGGCCTCGGGGTCCCGCTTTTTTCGGCGCGATACTGGCGTATCCATAATTTAATTCTAGCAATCGGGAAGAACACACGTCCGCCAAGGCTCGTAACTTTCGGAAGGGACTCTCGGTTCTCTGTCGAGCCTGGGCACGTCGGTCCCGTTGCTGTTGCACAATCTGCTCGCGGTGTTTGTGATAATAGTCTCGGTTCAATAGACGCACATAGGCCGCGTTTTTGGTGCGATACCGCAGACAGGCCAGTCGGTTGAGTTCTCGGGCTCGCGCTTCCTGTTCGGGGGTCGGCGCTGGTTTAGGCGGTTTGGGGGGTTTCACCTTTTTCTGGGCCGCCCGCTTTTCCCGTTTCTGCTGTAACAATCTCTCTTTGTTCTTGACGTACCACGCGTGTTTCAACTCTCTTGCTTTCTCAGGATTTTTGTTAGGCATTTCTCGAACGCAACTGACGTCTGTTCTGATGGACAGACTTTATCTAAGGGATTCTCTGCCAATCACCGATCTCGGTCCAGGCCTAGAGGAGATGGAAGGAGTCTGTACCCATGGGGGGGACCCCCCTCAATCTTCTTCTGGTCGATCAAACCCTCTCACCTGGCTCTCACCTGAGCTGGGTCCACCAATCCCAGCGCAGGCGAGATCACGTGAGAAGGTCTATAAAAGTCTACGTCCAGCGCGGGAAAATTCAAATGGTTTGCCGCTGTCATGGCGGAGGCATATCCATTCAGTGACGATGACGAAGGGGATGCTCTATTGGACCGCGCCTATGATCGGTGGGAACAGTTGGGAGGGGCTGCTGCCCGTGGCCCTCTCTTTCAGTTTACTATGCAACCTATCGGTCGACGACGCCGCTGGCGTGATGTAGTGGAGCGGGCGCAATTCAATGCGCAATTACGGCAATTGCGGGATCCTGTCCCTGGAGATAATATTGGGTTGGCGTTGACCGAAGCACTCCATCAAGCCATTGAAACAGAACTGGGCCGCGAGCAGCGACCTGCCCATCATTTTGTGAATTTTGCCATTACAGCGCATGGGTTCACCCACGCTTACCAAACAGCCAATTTTACCGTGGGGGAGTTTTTACAACGTACCGCCCGTTTGGATGAAATGTTAGCGACCTTGGCCGGCAAGTTGAACAGTAATGAAGCCTTCAACCCCGACCATGGATTCCAAGTCGATGTGGTGTTTGTCTCCATGCCTGGTCCAGGGTCTGGTCGACATAAAGAACGCAATCCTGGTCGACTATGCCTGGATCGAGAAAATAAGAAAAAAAGATGTATTATCACTATTCGAAACAGAGATGCCCTATGCTGTGCTCGCGCGATCGTCACCATGCGTGCCCACTGCCATAAAGATCAAGGCGTGGATGGGTTTCGCGACTGGGACAATCTCAAACGTGGTCTTCCTGTGCAGTTACGACACGCCCAGGCCCTTCATCAGCAAGCAGGGGTGGCTGAGGGTCCCTGTGGTTTACCCGAGCTGCGTCAATTTCAGCAGGTGTTAGGACCTCAATATCAATTGTTAGTGATGACCCGGATGAAACCGTTTTTTCTCATCTTCAAAGGCCCTGACGCGCCTCATCAGATTCGTTTATTGAAATCTGATGATCATTTTGATGGTTGCACGTCCTTTCCGGCGTTTGTCAACCGCTCGTATTATTGCTTGGACTGTGAACGGGGGTTCAACACCAACGACCGGACTCATCACAGTTGTCAGGGAAGACGTTGCAAAGCATGTGGTCGATTTGATTGTCCAGAGTATGTGCGTGGTACCCGCCCTACGGACTATTGCCCCTTCTGTCATCGCAAGTTTTACGGTGAGCAATGCAAGCGTCATCATGTGGAAAGCCGGCAATGTCAATCCATCAAAACCTGTCTCAAGTGCCAGGCCCAGTACAACGTTCTCCCTAACCGACGTCACCAGTGCGGGTACGCCAAATGTCCTGTGTGTCATGAATGGGTACCCATCCAATACCATAAGTGTTACATTCAACCCGTGGTCGAGAATGAGGAAGAGACTGAACCCACAGAGGAGGGGGGAGGTAGCATGGTGGCGCCACCCTCTCCCCTGTTTGTTTACGCCGATTTTGAAGCCATGCAGAATGTAGAAGGTGTGTTTGTGGCCAATTTGTTATGTTATTCGTCTAGTGAAGAAACGACCATTCATGTGTTGGACGGAGAAGACTGTGCCCTCCAATTTTTGCATGATTTGGATGCTCTCACGGACATTCCAGACAGCGAGAGTGAACGGGAGATGCTTGTGGTGTTTCACAATTTGAAAGGCTTTGACGGCATGTTTATTTTGCATGAACTGTACCAGCAACAACGCGAGGTGGTGGATCAATTGACCGTGGGCGCTAAAGTGTTGTCCTTCGGGAGTGGACCCCTCAAATTCATTGACTCGTTGTGTTTCCTGCCCATGTCGCTGGCCTCGTTTCCCAGCACCTTCAATTTGACCGAATTAAAGAAGGGCTTCTTTCCGCATTTGTTCAATACCCCGGATCATCAACAGTATGTGGGCCGTATCCCCGATTTGGAATTTTACGATCCCGAGGGTATGATGGCCAAAAAGAAAGACGAACTGACGCGTTGGCATGCCGACCAAGTCCGTCGTAACGTGCGTTTTGATTTCCGTCAAGACATGATCGAGTACTGCAAGTCGGATGTGGCGCTGTTGAAAGCGGGGTGTGAAGCTTTTCAGCAAGAATTTGAACGGCAGGCTGGTTTCAATCCCATGGCCAAATGTATCACCATCGCCAGTGCCTGCAATCTCTATTGGCGCAAGCACCATTTGACCCCCGACACCATTGCCGTCGAACCGCTCAGGGGTTGGCGAGGCGCCCAAGTCAATCAATCCCTCAAGGCCCTACAGTGGCTGTACTACCAAGAACACCTTCTTCCTAAAGAGGGAGCCAGTGCCGATCGAATTCATCATGTCCGGAATGGGGGCGAGCAGTTTGTCCGGACCCTCGTGAACAGTTATTTTGTCGATGGCTACGATCCTCTGACCCGCACTGTCTACGAATTTCATGGGTGTCTCTACCATGGCTGTCCCACTTGTTATCCTATGAGAAACGCCAAACATTATGCCACACCGGATCGAAGCGTGGAGGAACTGTATCAAGCCACGCTCTCTAAACGCATGGCTCTGCTTCGAGCGGGTTACACGGTGATCGAAATGTGGGAGTGTGACTGGGACAAGTTAGTGGCCACGGATGAAGCTGTCCAACGTTTCCTGACGTCGTTTGATTTGGTGGCACCCTTGGAACCCCGTGACGCCTTCTTTGGGGGTCGGACCGGTGCGGTGGCCCTGCATGCCGTGGCTGAAGAGGGGGAGGAAATACGCTATGTGGATGTCACGTCCCTGTACCCATGGGTGAATAAGAACTGCCCTTACCCTATCGGTCATCCTAAGATCATCACCCAGCCCGCCGACCAGTCCTTGGCGTCCTATTTTGGTATTGCTACGGTGGACATTCTGCCCCTGGCTGGCCTATTCCATCCCGTCTTGCCTGTACGCTGTGGCCAAAAACTCACCTTTCCTCTCTGCCGTGCCTGTGTCCAGACAGAGCAAGCCCAACCCATGTTGACCCGAACCCAGTATTGCCCTCATTCGGACGCGGATCGTACACTACGCGGGACCTGGTGTACGCCCGAATTGGTCAAAGCGGTGGAAAAGGGGTACACCCTGATCAAAATCCATGAAGTCTGGCATTTTCCCCCCGAGCAACGTCAAACGGGTCTTTTCGCTGAGTACGTCAATACCTGGCTCAAACTCAAGCAAGAATCCGCGGGGTGGCCCAGTTGGTGCCAGACCCTCGAGCAGAAACGCGAGTACATTCTTCGCTACCAGGAACGGGAGGGGATCCGACTGGACATTGCCAGCATTGCCAAAAACCCTGGTCGTAAAGCCACTGCCAAACTCATGTTGAATAGTTTCTGGGGCAAGTTTGGGGAGCGCATCAACAAACCCACCACTGTCACCGTTCAAAACCCCGCCCATTTGTTCAGCCTCGTTTCCGATGCAGCCCTCGATCTCAGTACGCTCCGCCTCTGTACCGACGACATTTTGGAAGCCGTCTACACCAGTGTCCAAGACAATGCTGTCAAAGGCACCAAAACCAATATCTTTGTGGCGGCGTTTACCACGTGTCATGCTCGACTCAAGCTCTATGAGTCCCTGGACACCCTCCAGCAGCAAGTGCTTTATTATGATACCGACAGTGTGGTGTACAAGTGGCGTCCCGGTCAACCCAGTATTGCCACTGGGGATTTTCTCGGGGACATGACGGATGAATTGGATGGGGACGTCATCACCGAGTTCGTTTCGGGGGGCGCCAAGAATTATGGGTACACGACCCGTGGAGGTAAAGTGGTGTGCAAGGTCCGCGGATTCACCCTGAACGTTCGGGGGTCGGCCATTCTCAATTTTCATACCATGAAAGAGAACATTCTCTCGGAACTAGATTTGCCTCAGGACACTCGCCGACATTTGAACATTGTCAACCCCTATCATTTCACACGGGATTTGGAAAAGAAACACATTCAAGTGGTTCCGCGCGTGAAGCAGTATGGGTTGGTGTTTGACAAGCGTGTCATTGATGTGTCTACTTGATCCAGCTATCCTTATGGCTACGAGAGGATTGGGGACGAATTGGATCTTCTATTAGATTTGTAAAAACAATGGGCGTGACGTCACTAGGACCTCACACATGTCCCGGATGTCATTTAGGGCACTGTCGAGATTTGTATTAAAAAAAAATGATGTGGACCTCTATACAGTGTGTGTGTTTTTTTATGGATTGACGGGGATGCGAGGGGACTGGGGCTTCGTTTTGAGTGTCTCCCTTGTACCCAGGTTCTACGCGGTCCTTTAAAACTATGCCAAGTATGCGGATCCACCTCTTGTGGGGGGTCACGTGACTTTTATGCCCAAATATGGGAGCTTTGACGTCATCATGGTCACATGGGTTAAATACTCGATGCTGATTGGTCGAGACAATTTCTGCTGCGCTGTGATTGGTTAGTTCCATTCGTAGCCCTATGTACTACTAACATTGTTTAGTGAGTTTGTTAGCAAATCCAACGTTTCTGCGATACAGTATATTGTTGTGTCGTCTGCATACAGATAAGTTTCCGCAGGGCATAGTGATTTTGGGAGGTCGTTTGTGAAGAGGGAGAATAACGTGGGTCCGAGGACCGACCCTTGCGGCACTCCGTGAGCTATAATGTGTGTATCGGAGTCGGATCCGTTGATTCTGATGAATTGTCTTCGTTCTGTAAGGTAGCTAAGTTCTTTAACCACAGCCAGATATCTCCTCTGATTCCAAGGTCGTTCAGCTTTTGTAGCAATATATTGTGCGACACTGTGTAGAAAGCTTAAGTGAAATCCACAAACAGTATTCCCACAAAAAGCTTTCTTTCTACTGCTTCTCTCCACCTCTCAGTTAGGTGTATTAATAGCTGTTCTGTTTACTTTCCCTTCCTATAAGCCCATTGTCTGTTATCAAGTAAATTTTGCGTAACCACGTGATTAGTGATACTACTTGCGACGCAGGATTCCTTTAATTTACTTGGTATACTAAGCATAGACAGTGGTCTGTAACATGTTCTGTCTTCCTCTCGTCCTTTTTTGAACGCTGCACATGCTCTAGCTATTTTCCACTGGTCTGGTGGCTTGCAGGCTTCAACACTCTGTTTAAACACGCTCGTGAGAAATGGGGCAATAGACATACCTGCATACTTTAAAAGACGCGCAGATAAGCCATCTGGCCCTGTGGCTTTCTTCACTTTTAACTTACAGATCTTTTCCTCGATTTCCTTCTGACTCATCGTGATGCTAGCGCTGGTCATAATCGGCATATTTATTTATTTATTTATTTATTTAATTTAATTCAACATTTATCCAGGGGCATCCAATTTAGCAGAGCTAGTTTAAATGGAGCCCTGATAAAACACAAAAACAAAGACATTAAAACAATAAAATTAGACAATTAACTACGTTAAGACAACATGTAACGCAGGTGTTACTGTTAAAAGTGGCGCTTTAGCTTGATTTTGAATTCACTGAGGGTCTCTACTTGTCTAATGATTCTCGATAGGGTGTTGTAGGTCCGAGCACCGTTTATTCTGAAGCTACCTTGGTATTTGGTAGTTTTTGCAAAGGGAGGGCGCAGCAAAACACGACTTTTGGTGTTATAGCCATGGAAAAGGTGCACGTGTCTAAACTCTGAGAATAAATACGAAGGCTCTATTCCGTGAAGACACTTATGGACTAAGACGCATTTGAGATAATTTTTGGGTGCTTGTAGGCTAGGCCAGCCAAGTGTTGATTTTAACTCCTCAGCCCCGATAGATCGACCTTCAATAATACATGCGGCGTGTCTATTTAGCTTATCTAGATAGGCTTTGCTCCTAACCCCACAACTGCCCCAGACAGGCGAACAGTAATCGAACAATAGCAGGACTAAAGTATTGTAGAGCATTTGACAAGTTGGTTTGGGAAGAACCTTACGCGCTCGACGCAGAATATCCACATTCCTACGGCTATGAGCGTGTAATGGCTGAATTTCATCCGCGGAGCCAATCAATTTTTCAGCAATTGTGCAGAAATAATCGTTTTTCAGTGTCATCTGTTGTAAGGGTTCCATCGTCCTTCTTTAATTGGTGGGCTTTTCAAATCCTTACCTATAATTTGCATATAATTATCTTGCAACTTAGTGACAGCCCTGGGTTTAATAAACTGAACGCTATCTTTATTTAATAATTACTTCCTAAATTATAAGCTTTTTTGTTTTTTTGTTTTTGATTTGTTTCCCAGACATTCAATGGAAACTTTGATCAGAACACAGTAGAAAAACAGATCTTGTTCAGTGCATTTGTTGCCAGATACTTGCGTTTTGTTGTTGGGTCTTCACAAGGTGGAGCTTGTTTACGAGTAGAAGTCTTTGGAAGGAGCAGAGGTTTGATATCTTGCAGAAATTGTTCAGTTTTTAAGGAAGATAGTTTTTTACCCAGTTGTGGAACCTTCCTTCACATCATTGATATATGATTTTTTTCTTTTTGTGACCACATCAGCTCTTGAACCATTATCTTGTTCTTTCTTTTTAAAAATCTTTTTAAATACAGTCTTTGCAAGTAATTCACTGTATATGCCTTTCTCCTTGCAACCAAACACATTTTGCAGAAAATGAGCTATCTGCACTTTTGCCCCAAAGATTCTATATTGAAAATCATATACAGATTTAATGTCTCTGGAATCTTGTCAATGAATAGGGATTGGTCAAAGTAGTCATTCTATTCTTTAAGTCATTGTTTACGAATAACAGAAAAAAGACAAAAGGTTACAAAGATGTACAGTAAATGCCATGAATCAACTAAAAAAGTGATTATTCGTGGAATATAATCTTCCTTACAAGAAGAATTTGATTTTTGCTGCTGCTTTTTGCAGAAGAACTCAAAACTTTTCGATTATAGACGAGGAGAGACTTTAACTCAAACAATTATCTAGAACCCAATGACTACAAGATTAATTTTGTAAACATTGATTCATGTCATCAATATGGAATTTTGGGGGCCATTTTGCGGATGTCTCTCCTGTGAGTGGTGAGGAATAAAGAGAGATCAGATGGCTAGTGTATTTCCAGGCTAGTTTAATTTGTGACCAACCTGTCAAAATTAAAAGGTTGACATTTTGAACAGCCACCGATCAAACACTTACCAAGACCATTTTTTGTACTACACTGCAGACACACTACATGTACAGGTATACATGTACTTTGAACATTAATAAGTTGATTCAGAAAGGGCTTCAATACTTGATTTTCCTCTGTTTAAGACTGTGCTCTAAGAAAAATTCTAAGGAGCCCATTGCTCTGTAGCTGTGAAATGCAGGGTACCCAGCATATGATTTCGATATAAAAGCTGGCATTTTCTAGTCGCCCAAGAGCAGAAGTAAGGATCCTGGAGTGGTTTTCCAGGAGCTGAGTCCAAGAGCACAATCCCGCTGCATTTGTCTGTAATTTTTATTATTCGTTTGGTTTTCAGTTCCGAGTAATATTGCCCTTAACAAGCCCGCAAAACAGTCAAGTACATACATTGAACCAGGGAGAACCTTCCCCGCTAGCAACGCAGTGGATGGAGATAGGAGTACTCACATCGACAAATGTACACTCACTCTCCGAGACAACACTGCTTGGTGGCGAGTAGACCTGGGGCGAGTAGAGCCTGTAGCTGAAGTGAATATAGTCAACCAAGGATTCTGCTGTTGGAACAGGTTAAACGGAGCTGAGATAAGAGTTGGTAGGTAGTCATTGTGGGAGATGCTGTAATCAGTTGCTTTACCTAGTTGTTCAAATTTGTTCGTTGTTCATTTTGAAATATTTCAATTACAGTGTAATATGAGATTACTTTCCATTGGCTTTTAAGTTAAGATTTCTTAAAAGAAAATTATGTGAAAGTGATCTCTGTGTTTTGTAAAAGTGTACATGTATTTAGTATCAATATCATTTTCTTCCTACATAGTTACATTCATGGAAAGTCAAATTTTCCCCAGATTCTAGAATGTTTTCACATGACGTCACGGCGGCCATAGTGGTGTCCCAAAATAATGAAACGGCGGCCATGTTAGTGTCCCAAACCAATCCTCTGGGAGTTGAACTCTTTTCTTATGCAAACGCTTTCTTTTGTTCCAATAAATTTGCATATGTGCTGGCCACGTGAGTGAAAACACTCTATATATCAATGTAAAGGTTTTGCAAGTGAGATTGCAGCACGCCCCTGATCTAATGAAATCAATGCCAAGATCGGTTCTTTGTCACCTTTTGAACTATTATTGTACGTGAATTGTGTTCAAATACTGCAGTTAATGTTACCTCACATTTTCTTTTATTGGCTTTGCAAGGAAATGAAACAACAAATCGAGGAGCAAACAACCATCTTTGTGCAAATATCATACACATCCCAAGAGGAGGTTCCAAGACATTTTCCTGTAGTCCCAAAGCATATGGCAGATATTTGTACATCAGATTACCTAATATGTGGTTGACGCTCTGCGAGGTCGAAGTTTATTCCTATCTTAAAACAGAAAGTAAGAGCGCTTTTCTTTCCTCCTGTTTATTTTGTAGGTATATGCATGATGCTTGTGTGTGTATCTTCTGGGACTTTTTGCCTTTTACTAAACAAGTAATCTGTCTTAAAAAATCGTTTTGTATTGTTCACATATAAAAAGTTTCTGTATTTTTTTAATTAATCTGTTCATTTTTCTTTTGTGGTGTTTGCCTAATTTGATACAGTTATGTGATAAATCCTTCTTACCAAGGGAACTCAGTTGTTAACACAGTTTCAACGGTGTAAAGTCCGGAAAAAATTAAGTTTACTAAGATGCATTGTATTTTTCTGTCATTTTACATCATTCTTAATATTGTCCATGATAATCGGAAAACCCTGAGAAATATTAAAAGGGGCGTCTTTTGTGTATACTAGGGACCTTAAGATACGAGGACGGGGAGCTAGGACGGCGATGGGGGTGGATGAGGAAGACTAGGTCGAGCCCCGTCGTACCCGCCAAAAATAAAATACTTAAGAGCAAGCAATTTTCACTTGGGACGGCAACGGCGATATTTCTTTCACAAACAATTATGTCGACGTTTAAAGACGCTAGGAAATTTCTTCTGGAGAGCTACTTAGACGTTGTGATAGACGACGATGAATTTATTCTACTATGCGATGAAACCTTCTTGAAGAAGCCGAAATCTCCATATGAATTTGTTTTTTATTTTTACTTGAAATAGTGACATCAAAATGTACAAGAATACAGAAACAACACACTAAACTCCTCTAGGCCACTTCAATACTGCTCATGCCGGTTTCAATTCCACCTGTTTTTTTTCTCTTTTTTCAATTTGCTCCTCAGTTCTCTAGCCACGCGAGAAGGTTGTAGCGATCTCGTACTGCCCTTTTGTTAACTGTGAAATAAACAGCTTCAATTTGGTTCAAGTTTTTAGCGACCTCTTCCCTTTTCTTTCCTCTCGCAACAATGCTCTCTTTTATTCCAGTGAAGGGATCAACAACCATGATTTCCCGAAACATTTCATCGTGAAAAGAACTCCATACCTCTGGCTTCCTAAAAATATTAGGATCCAATTCAGGCGCATAAGTCTTTAGTTAAAAAAAGAAATTGCTTTTCAAATGAGGAAAAGGTAAACACCGGCGGACTGTCAGGAGGTACAGGTCAAAGAAACCTTCACTGAACTTTTTTTTACTCGATTATTACTCCACTGTAACTGGATCTATTTTAACTTCACTTACACTGATTTACTTTTCTTCACTGGGCACTCAGGAACATTCATGGTCGCTACTGCAGAAACATAGGCACGATAAACGTGCATGAGCTATTTTGAATGCCTCAGTGTAACTTTAATGCTTCAGTGTAACCTTACTAAGAGTTATGAATCTACCTTTTTCGTCCTAAATGTAGACTGGGTTTTTGTGCGAGATTGGGCATTGCTGTACATAAATAAAAACGCGAAACGCTCAGCTGCGTCGATCCTCATGCTATATATTCACTTTCCTGTGTCTTTCCCTGTTACATTTGGTGCAAGTTAAACAAATTATTAAAGTTAAATAAATATCTACTCACCAAACGTTGATTAGAAGGAAAACTCTAAAGCTTCCTCGGAGTTTCTTAAGCCAAAACGTGACTCATCGAATTCGAGCACTTAAGAAATACCAGGATTCTTATCATTGTGGTAGATGGTTGCATCATCACAATTCACGAGGTTTTCACGTGCGATTCTACTCAGTGAAACAGTCCTTAACTCCGACAACTTATTACTTCATGAATTAAAAGCTGTTGCTTAAGGCATTGGTTACAAAACGAAACAGGTCTTAACACGTTCAAGTTACTATTATGTTTTTGAAAAGCCAATCTGCATGAGTTGCACAGTCACACAACTGGCACGTGAAAGTGTTGGACTTTGCCCCCTTTCGTGGTTCGTACGTGAGGGAATTCGAGTTATCACACGGTAATCTAGTAAACAGAATTATAAAAATAACTCATGCACACAATTTGCACGTGAAGATGTTGGCCTTTGGCCCTTTTACAATTCGTACGTAAAAAAAACGCAAATTGTTTGCTACAAAATTTTCTCAACGATTTTAAGAAATCACCTCGGCTTCATTACAACATCTGCAATTATATTATGTTTCATGCAACGTCAAGGTTGATAGCCCAACATTTATTAACTTCCAAGAAAATTATTAAACTGCCGAAATATATTTCTGCTCATATCATGTTACTCCACTCAATAAAACAGTATCTAATTATAGTGTCAACTAGCTTCTTCCAATTTTATTCCCTAACGCTACTGTTTTTACTAAAGTTACTCATCTTTACTAAATAAAATACGTTTCAATAACTATAATGCTTAGTATGCAGGAAGGATGTATCATGTTGTTCACTTATTATTTTTTTGATTTTGCCGGAACGAAAAAAGGTCTGTTGAATTTTGTAATCGAGAGAATAATATTTTTAAAGCTTGTTTACAGGATTAACAATACTCGGTACAGCTTTAAAAAAGATAAGCTGCCTTTCAAACTTGTAAAACCACATTTTATAGGCCGCATACTTTCAAATTAAAGTCCATATCTAAAAATCAATTATTGCTTCACTGGAAGAGCTTTGAAAATATATGATCTTTTATACTCTACCTTGAAGCAGGTGAAACACAACTCATAAATACGTGCGTCAGTACCGTTCGCGATAGCCGAATTCGGTCAGAAATGTCTTGAAATAGCATCCACACTAAAATATGAACCCTTAAACAGCTGCATCACTGTACACAGCGTTTGAATCATGAAGATATTCAATATAATGTTTCCAAACACCTGTAGCCGTGATAAAAGACGAAAAAATTGTCAAGAATCAAGATGGCGGTCTCAAAGTGCCCTTGTTCGACCTTTAGCAATGTCATGTTTAAGTAGATGCCAAGATCTGATTGGTTATCAACTCATAGTACCTTCAACCTTATTGGCTCTTGCAACAAACATCCGAACATACAAAGATACAAAGATACAAAGTTACAAAGTTACAAAGCCACAAAGATACATACGCTCACACCACTGACATATGAGCAATTTTTTCAAAATAGCTCAACAAACAAACAATGATGAACATAAATTATGGCCTTTTTTTCTCATTTCGAAATATTTCCGACAAAAATCGTGAAGAATATGATCTTAAGAAACACCAGGGTCAGAATATCTGAAAAGGGAATCGATATCGCCTTAGTGTATGTGAAAACAAGCCGAGAATACTCACATTTTCGAGACGACGGCAAAACAAGCTGAATGGCGTCCTCGGCGAGACCAGGACGGTAAGAACACGAGTTTGGGCTTCGTGTGCGCATGCCTCGTTATTCAACTCGTTAATTGGTGGGAGTGTTAGCTTTGGTTTGAATTCATATGACACTCATTCCACAACAGCGGATAAGGTAAACTGAACAACCTTGCGTCGCTGTACATGAAAAACCAGCGGTCAATCTGAAGCGAGTATTTATTGAGCTTGTAAAGTCTCTAATGATCCTCTTGAGATTTCTAACATCATCCATGACTACTTTTCTTGGGTCGGTGAAAACCCAGCGTCACGCGCACCACGTTCATCTCGCAATTTTACCGAATACTGGTCTCCTTATTATAATCCAAGCTCTTTCTTTTTTGATCCAGTTTCTCCAGCGGAGATTGAGCGTGAGATACTTTTGATGCCCAAAAATAAAACTTACGGTCTCTACTCTTGTCCTATTCGTATTTTAACTGACGCTAGATGCGTTATTTTGGGCCTTCGCTCCATCATTATCACCATTTCTGTGCAAAAGGGCGTCTTCCCATCCAAACTGAAAAAAGCGAAAGTTGTTCCTGTGTATAAAAATGACGATAAGCCTGAGCCAGGTAATTATCGTTCGATATCATTACTGTCTATTTTCAATCGGATATTTGAAAAATTAAAGTACCACCGCCTCAAATCCTTTCGTGGTAAAAATTATATTCTATTTAAGGGCGCTTTCCATTTGTCAGAACTGACCGACCAGCCCATTCCACTCGTAATGAGAATTTCACTTTTAGTCAAAACTAACCACCCAAATCAGTCAAATCCTAAATATTATACACAAAGGAGATGATTTTTCAGCAACACCTCTTGGAAAAAGCCTAATTCATTGTCAAAATGTCTGGTCCAGCCGGCCAGTTCTGACTTTTTGGAAAGCGCCCTAAGTCACAGTATGGCTGGCGCGGAAAACATTCCACGCAACATGCCATTTTTGACAGTGTTAATGTCATTCAAAACAATACGGACCAAAAATTTTGACAGTGTTAATGTCATTCAAAACAATACGGACCAAAAATTTTTCACTTGCGGGATCTTTTTAGACTTAAAAAAGGCCTTTGATACCGTCGACCATTTAATCTAGCTTCAAAAACTTAAAGGGACTGTGTCACGGCAGTCCAGTTCATTTTGTTTAATTTTGCCAATTACTCGCCCTCAATCGCCATGGAACTTAAAGTTAGCAAAGAAACTACATGTAAATGACAAAATCAGAGATCCGAGACAAACAAATATGTTTCCTGAGCATTATTTTTGAAGTTACAGGCAGCAGGGATCAACTTTGAAAAACTGTTAGGCTGAACAGTTTTCAAAAACCCTAATTTCAATCCGTTTCAATCTCTTTCGGTTTTGCCCATCCGTGGCATCTGTTGTTTCTGTTATGTTATTTTAACCTTAACCTTTTAAGTTTTAAGCGGTTATTTTTATGTTTCTCTTAATTTAACGGGCATGTTTTAATTTCCTAATTTTGCTGAATTTCGTGACACAGCTCTTTTAATCCTTACGGCATCAGAGGAATTATCAATGACCGGTTAACCCTTATACCTTCCATCTTGGTCGTTCGCAAGTAACTGAAGTACGACTTAACTTATCTACCGAATGTATGAGCTCGTGGTGTCTCACAAGAGTCTGTGCTTGATCCTCTGTTATTCTTAATCTATATTAACGACAATATGTTCACAACTCCTCAGCCAAATTCTCATTCTGTCTCGTTGCTGATGACACGAACTTGCCGTATGCTGCCACTAATTTGAAATCTCTTGAGAAAACCGTCAATAGCGAACGGCCCAAAGTCTCCTATTGGCTCAATGCAAATAAATTAACGCTCAATGCTAAAAAGGTCAAATTATGTTATCTTTCGTCCATATCAACGTAAGTTGAAGTACTCGTTAACTGCACCCAAATTCCTACTACCCTTGAGTGTAAAGACCATGTTAAATATCTTGGTGTCCTGTTGGTCAGCAATTTAAGCTGGAAATTTCATATTGATAATGTTGCATTAAAAGTAAGCAGAACTGTTGGTGTTCTTGCCCGTCTTAGACACTTCGTCCCACGTCCTACCCTTTTAAATATTTATCAATCTTTGATATTGCCTTATCTGACACACGGTTTGGCGGCTTGGGGTCAAGCTGCCAAAACCCATTTACAAAAAATTCTCGTGCTAGAAAAACGAGTCCCTCGTTTGATGTATTTTTCTGAACCAAAGCACATGCCGTGCCTTTACTTGTTTCCTCAAAAATTCTACCCTTACAAATGTTATATGCTGAAAAAGTATCTTCTATAATGTTTGACGTCTCCTGCTTGAATGTTCCGTCTAACAGCTGTGATTTCTTTCGGTGATTTCTTTCTAATTCAAAGCACAAGCATGAGACCAGGTTTTCTTCGTCTGGAAATTAAAATCAAGGTTCTTTTTCCAGGTTTGGAGCTAAACTTTGAAACGCAATACCCAACGAATTCCGTTAGCTCTCTAAAGGAGCTTTTAAAATACATTTTCATGATTTGTTGCTCTCAATAATGGAAACGGAGGATGATTATGTTGAAGTGCCGTATCTGCTACAAAAAATTGCACAATCTGTAGCCACGACTTATTGCACTAATAATTGATAGGTTCTTTAGTAAATTTGTCTTGTAATTCCATTCTGTAAGACTATTTTGTAAATCTAGCTTGTTTGTTGTAATCCTTATTTATCTGCATATTTTATTTAGTTTACTTCAATATAATCTTCATAGCTTCTTTTAATTTAATATTTATGACTGCTGTAACCTTTCCACTCCGCCCTCCTAGTCTAGCTCTTGCTATTTGCGGGCGGAGATGGCAAAACGATGAGTGTAAAAATAAAGCATATGTATGGTGGGTATGGTGATGGTTATTTTTATGAACCTCCTTGTTAATTCGAGTTGTTTTTCTTTTCCGATCGCGAGCGGGTTGAATTAAGAAGTGTTTGTTGTAAATGAGGACAATTCTGTATCACTATTTACAGAATCTCTGATAAAACATGAACTTCGTTCATTATGTTCTCTTCGTGAATTATTAGCCAATAAGTTTACAACAAGATTTCTTTGTAGACGTGGCCCTAAGAAAGAATACTACACAGTCCGCGTACAGCTTTTGGAGTAGTATCACGAGCTGTGGATGGTAACCGTAATACACGGACTACATACAAGATTACAAACGAGAAGTAGATGCACTCGGCCGAGTTCAATATGGAATCCATTACTTTTTAATCCCAGGCCTGACATTTGCCTAAATTTTAATGTTTTTTTTTTCTAATAAAGCAGGAAGGAACCCAAAATCGCGGCAATAAATTTGTTCTGCGAGTGTAATCTATTACGTTAAGAGTGATAACATGAAAATATTTCTTTCTCCTTTTTTTCCCTAAACTTAGGTTGTGCATTTGATCCAGTAGGGTTGTCGGATAATAACGTAATTTCTGATCAGAGGTTTTCAGCTGCGTCATCTCTTAGCGGCCGCAGTCCATCTGATGGCCGATTAGAAGGATCCGGTGCCTGGATTCCTGCCACAAACAATGACAACAATGATTTCCTGCAGATCGATCTGGGATCTCTTTACTTTGTTTATGGAGTAGCAACACAAGGAAATCCAAATGATGATTATTGGACAAAAACATACAAGATAAAGACGTCCCTGGATAATGTCTGGAGGACATTCTACTCTGAGGGTGGTTCCGAAAAGGTACATCCTTTTTTGCTTTAGGTGAAGTAATAGCGAAATTATAATCGTGGAGACACTAAGTAATAAAGGATTGTGTTTACCTCTTAGCCTCGAGAACCAGGATTTCACTTGCCGAAAATGCTTTCGTCCCGTTTCTCTCCTCTCCCTTCCATTTGCTTTCCTCTCTCTTCTCCTATCTTCACCGTCTCTAGTTGCCCCCTCTTTCTCTTACTGCCTCCCGCCTTACTTTCTTTTCCTCCTCATTACTACATCCTTCCTCTTACTTCTCTTGCTGTTTACATAGGAAACTTTAGGGAAATAAGTAGTAAAATGTGAAAGAAACTGAAAAAGACGTGTTTTTCCTTTTAACATTCTTTGCCTTTTGTTCTGCCAGCGGGAGTCATTGTCAATGTAGTTGCAATCCTCAGAAATTTCGTTTGTTCATATGTTTTTTTTCTCCTGCTAACCGTAAGCGGATAGGGTGATACTCAGTGGCGGATCCAGGGGAAGGTCGGGGGGGGGGGGGGGCTGACCCCCCCCCTTGTTTTTAGACCAAACTGAGGCCCGAGAAACCGAGAAAAAAAAATTTTTTGCGGCCAGGGTCCCCCATATTAGAAGGTCTGGATCCGCCACTGAGACAAATTTTCGACCGGTTGAAAAATTTGACCGGACACGGAACAGTTCAATATTTTCGCTCTCTTGACACGGAACTCACGAAGCAGTTTAAGAATTTTAATTATTCTCAGTTGTTTTTACATCTACCCATGCGCAGAACACTCCTTCATCTGAAATTCAGTATGGCGTCTCCCAGCTGATTTAACACGCATCCATGCAACCACGCCCTTGCTACACAAAAATTTAGATGGTTAAAGGTGTTCACACCTAAACGCACGAATTTGTCTTTCATCAGCATTTTATAGAAATTTTTGTTTATTTGCTCTTAGACATTTACTGGAAATGGTGACAGTAACAGCATTGTAAGAAATGAACTATCTGAGCCACTTGCTGCCAAGTTTATTCGTTTTTATCCGGTTACATATAAAAACAAGAAAGCATTAAGGGTGGAGGTGTATGGATCTAAGCAAGGTTGGTCTCTTAGTACATACCCAATACATGCAGTTCAAAAGACAACCACAGCATTAAAAAAATGCACTTTTTCTGAGTGTCAATGTATTTAGCACGAAAGTACTAATTGGGGACACTATTTTTCACGTCTGCTACTGGAGACGGGACCGCCATTTTACCGGGTCATCCGAGCCACGCAAAGGTCTACCCGTTAGCAAGGCAAAGGTAGTACCTTCATTTATCAGTTATTTTAAGACCTTGAGTATTGGTCCGGCCCCGGGAATCAAACCTGCGACCTTCCGCTCTTCAGTCGAACGCTCTACCGACTGAGCTAATCCTGCCGCTAAATTGTGGTTTGTACAAAAGATGCAACGACTTGGTTCAGTGCTCAGTTTTAATAGGGAGCTTAACATGCAACCACGACAGCGACGACATCAAAAACCTCACTTACAAAAAAGGATCGGCGCTCCTTCAAACTTCATCGCTTTTGTTTCATTACGCTAAATTTGCCAAATGTTAGAAAATTCTTCGCGAGTTGAGTTCTGAAGTTCTTTATCTCAGTTTTAAAAAAAAGGAAAGGAAAGTCGTTGTCTTGCGTTCACATTCTCCATTAAACATGAAATTAAGGAGTTTCACGTCGTAGTCGTGCAGTGACGGCAAAGAAATGTACAAAAATACCTAATGCATGTGCAAAGTTGTTGTTTTGCTTATCTAAGGGCCCGTCCACACGTATTCGTTTTTGTTTGAAAACAGATATTTTTTTCTCCGGTTCAGGCTACTTCCAAACTCACTAATGCAGTGAAAACGGTCAACGAAAACGCACCTTTTCAATAACGCTCTCCAGAGCGGAGATTTTTGAAAACGTACTCGTGTTTTCTTTTACGTGTGGACGGACGAAAACGGTTTCGAATTCGGAATACGATGATGTCATACATCATATACGTCTAGCATAACGCATGCTCAATAATAAAGCTATAGTATTTCCATCGTTTTAGCGTTTTCGTGTGGACGGGTGACTACGATTCGAGTATGCTACGTGTGGTTGCATATTTGTTTGAAAACAAAGGAAAAAATCTTCGTAATCAAAAATATCCGGATACATGTGGACGGGGCAAAACCTATTGCTTTTTTGCCGTTGTGGTCGTTGGTTAGGCTTCCTAATTTCTGCCTGGCCAATCTTTGTACATCTATGCTTATTTCACGTTTTCTTGTTTCCTCTCTGTTGAGTTTTCTCCTTTATTTTAGAAAAAGAGTGCTTTTAATGGTTGGATTTACTATACTGATTTTGTCCTCCTCGTTTGTTTCCTTCTTTGTCATTGTCACTAATACAGAACGGATGGAAATTTAAAAAAGAGTTCAAAAACTGATTAATAATTCATAAAGAAAAAACAAAAGAAATTTTTAAAGTTTTTGTAATTTCGAAAAGACTGAAAATTTTTAGCTCTACTTAGAATACATTTCTATAGATCTAAAAGTACTCTGGATAGCCTAAAACGTGTTGTCAATGCATTTAGGAGGAAACCGTCGTTGGGTACCCCTGTCTTTATATCTGATAAAGACAAGGCTAAACTTTACGTACAATTTTTTAGGCCAATATGACCCCAATCTAAATATCAGTGTAAGAATGAGTTGATCTATGTCAGAGATTTTGAAGTCGTTCAAAAACTCACAGTCTGTATTATCAGGATTACAACCTGATAATCAAAACTGCTCGTTTTTTAAACAGTACACAAAAATTCTTAATAAAAATGCCATATTTCTTGATGTTTTTACAGGTTGCTTTGAATCGTTTAAGAATGAAAGATTTCAAACGACCAGGGGTTTTACAATTACAGCATCTTCAGAAGATAGTACATATAAAACTTCTTTTAGTCGCCTTTATGGTACTCACGGTTGGTGCAGCTCTTCAGCATTCCTACCTCAGTACTTACAGGCTGATTTCGGACAAATTGTAACAGTCACAGGCGTGGCCACTCAGGGAGATGCTCAAAGGGACAACTGGGTGACAAATTATTTAATCCGCTATGGGTACGATGGTAAAACATGGATTAGTTACGAAACTAGACAGGTAAATTTGAAACATGGATTCATACATCTGTCTGAATTTGCTTAAAGGGACCTCCAGGAGTTTTACCCAGACATTCACATTTGGGGCTTGTTTCCTTGACGTTTTTTCTTTGTTATAACATTTTGAATACACAAATCCTCTAACAAGCTGCAGTAGACATAAAATCAGGCTCATCCTTGATGTAAAAACCTGTGAAACTCACGAGTGACGTAAAAAATGAATACAAAGAAGCCACTGAGAAGTTAACACAATAGAGCCAAGGAAAATAATAACTAGAAAACAAAGAAAAACTTCACAGGTTTTTACACCGAGGTAAACCCTAAAAAATCATGTGTTTATAATGCTGTTTACATCTTCCATCACCGCCCCCCACCTCCCCCCGACCCTACCTGGACTACCACTACCGGCGATCATTTCCCATAATTCTCATGTTCGTGTGATAAAACAATCCTACTTGAAATCAGCGCGCGCGATAGAAGTTGTTTTCTGTGGTCGGTTAATTTTCTAGAGTTTGTTTTGGCCGCCTGGAGCAAAGTTTTCCGGAAGGCATTATTAAGCCTTATGAAAGAACGAGTTTTGCGATTGGCAATCGTCCAATTGCCGTCTTCCAGTCTTTTACCGTATTTCGTCTCATTTTGCTACACGGTTGAGACACTGACCTCGGGCTTCAGACAAAAAAGTATCATATTGCGAGCTTTGTTGGTGGCGAGTCTCTGGCCTCAAAACGTAGGTTGTAGGAGTCGAACAATGTACCCATATTTTTAGTCCGATATTGTCCGATTACAGCCTGTAATTTGAAGCTTCGCAATGAACCTATTTGTACAGTAACTGTCTGTGACTATCTAACGTACTAAATATTCAAAGGAAATGCAGATTCATTCACATCTATAGCTCTTTTTTAAAATTTCAAGTAGACTTTAAGTGAGTAAAAACAAAATCACACAACTCGAGTTTAACTAATGAATGTTTAAATCTTATCGGACATAATGTCAGTAGACAGATCAAGCAGAGAAGATTATTATTTTGAAGCTGAAGATTTACTCAGAGCTTAATCCCTGACAACTATTCTTGTTTGGTCGTTAATTACCGGAATTTCGAGGAAGGGGCAGTGAAGGGGCTCCTGAACGGACATTTGCAACCTCGCTTTGGCTGACTCGTCCTCAGTCACGAGAAGCGTAACCGAATTGAGCGCGAGGGGCGATGGGAAAAATTTCTCCTTCCCATCACCTCTAGCGCTCCTCTTCAGCCGATTTGGGAATATACCACACAGATTGTGGTCTCTTTTAAATAAAATTATTTGTGTATCTCCACTTACTTTGTTCTTGATCTACTACTCAGCATTTGACTGGAAACAGCGACAGAAGTACCATTGTTGTCCACTGGTTTGCTCCTCCGTTTGCAGCGCAGTATGTCAGAATATTTCCCAAAACACATACTGGTGAAATATGTATGAGAATGGACTTGTTTGGTTGTAAGGATTGTAAGTATGATTTGTTAGAGGGGAATTTGTAAAAATTTGAATTAATGGGGTACATGTACTGCCGTATACAGCCAATAATTAATAGTGTTATTAATTAAAAATTTATAACGCGCCTTTTCCATGCAACTATATGATCAGAAGAACGTTACAATGCTTTGAATGTTAACAAAGAACATAAAAGCTCAAATGTGCATAGCAATTTAAGCTAAAAAGTAAATTAAGCTTAAAAATTTGAATACACAAACGAGCTTAATCTTAGTATCGCACGCAGCCGTTCTCTTGTCACACAAATCTCCTCCCCATCTTGCTTCCTCGGGTAACCAATGAGAACAAGGAATGTGCTTCATCTTTCCCGCTCGCCACATAATAAGTACTTTAGTGCTATAGTTGGTATGATGCAGCACTTTCTAGCCTGCGCAGAGGAAATGGGATTGAGACATCTACTGGCAGGCTAAGTGCTGTCGTCGAAAACGGCGGCATCTGCATTTAAGAGTGAAGTTTGTATCGTAATGCAAACCTTTTTGCCAGTAGACAGTGTTTGTATGGGTTGTCCTACAACTTCGAGTTCAATTTGCAATTTAATTCCACGAGTGTGTTTTTCAAAAAAGTATCAAACGGGCAAAAATTTACAGGATCAAAATTCGTCCTCAAAACATCCCCACAATGCAATTCGATCGACACAACACCTGACCCCAGTCTCACGCGCAACCTCAAAGTTGCCGATAAAGATTTGCGGCACTCGATTGGTTATTAAAAAATTATATTGTTTTCTGCCAATCACAGTTCTTCATTCTCTAATAATTGAATTATATTTCCTCGTTTTTGCACTGTGTTTACTTATAAACTGTTTACAGTCCCTTATATTTCCGTAAGTTTCTCGAGATCAACCGCTTTACATTACGCGCGGCCATGTACCTTTCTACTTTCTCGCCTCCCTCTCCCTACATAAACCCCTCATGCTATAAACCCCGACACCCGCCCCCCCCCCCCTCCCTTGGTACAAATGAAAGCAAGATGGCCGCCTGTACCGGTAAGCGCACGATCTTAAAATCTGCATTGCTCACAGCCAATCAGATTCAATACACCTAATCGTGTGTAAAATTGAGATATTGTATTTGATAAGTTTCCCAAATTATTTCTTGTCGTCTTTACATTGATTATTTGCCCGTCTTTTTCAGACCAAGTTTCGTTGGCGTTAAACATTAATCTTGATGATGTTCGTTTGATACCCGACACTAGTGAATCTGTGACTCTAACCTGTGTGGGTAGTTACAGCTCTCGGAAGCCCTCTGTGTATAGTTGGAGCAAAGATGGAATGGGGCTGTCTGACACAACCTCCTCTCTTACCATACCATACAACAGTGCCAGTAATATCTACAGTAACTCTTGTTCAAGAAAGCTCCATTCAGCCAGTGAAGTCCAGTGTAATTCAACCTATCAATGCTCTGCGTCACTTTCTGGAATACAAGGCAGACAGCTGACCACTGCAAATGTTATAGTGGCCTTAAGTAAGCAACAATTTGTGCGTACCTTGGAACGCCTTTTTGCTCGTTATTATGTGTATGAAAAGTAATTTAATATATGGGATGACGCAGTTTTCAGGAACTAACATAATTTATATCCTTTGTAAGGTTACGAAAATATAGCATTCCAAAAATAATAACTGTAAAGGGTATTAGATGAAAGAAGTATGTAAATTCTAAAAAATACCCCAACCTTTAATGTATTCTAAGTGGGTTGATGTATTTTTTTAAAGTTACTCTTTTTTTTTTCGCGCGTTTGTTTATTCGTTGATTTTGTCACTATTTATGCGCTGAGAGTTAGATAACCTTATGAAATAGGCTCATTATGACGCACACTTTTGCTGTTTTCAGAGAAACCAGGCCAGCCAGCTGTTCAAGTTAATCCAAGTGACGTTAAAGCAAGATCAGCATTAGTCACATGGTCGTATAATCCTGGAGTGGATGAAATGCCTGTAACTGCCTACAATCTTGAGTATCGAAATAGTACTTTTATAGAGGATATATCTTTGGGAGCTGTATCAAGTGAAACGATAATTAACCTCAAGCCATACACACTTTACAGTGTTAGGTTGATAGCCACAAGTGTCTTAGGAAAGGGTCTTTGGAGTAATTTCCGGAATTTCACAACAAGAACTGCCAGTAAGTGATGATGCAAATTAGATGCAGTGTTAAGAGTGATAATTCTACAATACATTCTTGCTCCAAAATATGAACCGCCACATTGAATTACTTAAATTGAATTGAATTGAATTGAATTACTTCTGCCAGTGAGTATCGTGGTCAAGGAAATTTATGGTGTGTATTAAATAATGATATGGTTAAATTTTTCACCCTATAATTCAATAAATAGTGCCATTTTACAATTTTTCGGTTATCACAAGTTTGTATTCTCACCAGTCGCTTTTTTAAATTCCTTTTGCAGAACCAAGCACGTCGCCTCAAAACATAACCTCTAAAAAAATAAACGAAACAACTTACAGAATAAGTTGGAATCCTCTTCCCAGAGACAAGAGAAATGGTAGAGTGATCGCTTATGAAGTGAATCAGACGAGGCTTTCTACTTCATGTAATGCAAGATCCGTATGCACTCCGCCAGTTCTACAAAACGCAACAGATACATTTATTATTTTAACTAGTCTTTCGTCTTGTTCCGTTTACAAAGTTGAAGTACGAGCCTACACTTCTGCTGGCCCAGGAGTCTTTGGTAGACTTACTCGTAACATCGCGACCACAGGTATTTTGACATAGTCAGATCTGCTTAATACGAACACAAAATCGGGACAGAGCCTAGCGTGCACGTGATAGAGATTGTCCCTTTATAGTCGGGGAGATAGAGACAGGTAAAGTTTTTCATCTTTGAGACGAACTGTCCAAAAAAAGAGAGGCGTTGGGATTAGGTATCTCCAAGGGAAATTGAATGGCTTCTACGACAGTTAGAACTACCATTAAGCTATCCAAGGGAACTTTCCGTTCCAAAGAAAGCACATACATTACGAAGTTTTGAGTGATGTTTCGATAATGTTCTTTGCCGGAAGGGCGATGTATTTGACTCGTTCTCATATATTGTAAGTGTGTCCATCCCTTACAATCATTGCAAATGATCACTACCGATTGTTGTAGTTCCTGGTGAACCAACTGACGTGAAGACGGAAAATCCTGGTAAACGGAGCATAACCTTGCGGTGGGGTAAACCGAAACTACACGGGGATGATGTAAGACGTTACAAGGTAACCTTCGACTTTTTTTATAAAGAAAATTTAGGTTTTGTTTATAATGGAAGTGCACTTAGCTTATCCAGCTGGTTTACAAGCACTTAACTCAAATAATTTGAAACAATAATCCTAATAGAACATAACAGGATTAAAAACCACAACTGGCAGGAAGCAATCGTTTGGCTCTTTAGGCGCGAGAGACGTCCCTCGCTCTCGCGTGTCCTCTCGCGTATTACTCACGCGTGACTTCTTATTATATCCGCTAAAAGAAGGGTATGCTCGTATGCTATTGCATATGTTTATGGGCTAAGGGTGGATTTTCACTGTCGCGTAATTTTTACGTGCATACATGCGTAAAATTTGCGTTAGCAAATAAAAGAGGGGCAATGTATGAGAGATCGCGCGTAAAAGTAAAGTTGAACCCCGCTCAACTTCACGTTTAATCAAAAAACCTAAAAATGGCCTTTTACCAACTTTTTCACCTGATTTGACATGAAATAGACAGATTTGGTTGTTTTATCCCGAAAGGTGGATTTTTTTCACAAAGCTTGGTACTTTGCTTAAGCTTAACACGCGTAAGAGAGAGTAAGCATCGTGTTTACGGCGAACAGCGAACGTGATTTTGTACCACATGACTAAGTTTTCCATTTACTTATCGTTTACTGTTCATACATGTACGAAAATCGGTAGGTTCACGCCAATTCGATCCCTATCAATAGTTTTAAGCTGTTTTTATCAGCTCATTTCTCATTCTGAAAATTTCTCAATTTGAATATCACGTTTGCCGTTTACAGTAAATGCGATGCTTAATCTTTCTAATACCTTGTTTCCATTTTATTTACGCGAGTAAAATTTACGCGACCGTGGAAATCCACCCCAAGGATCGCACTCATTGGAATCGTTCCCTAAGGTGCTCATTAGTCAAAGCGTTTAAATCTTGCCTGTTTGCTTGTAATGTTACTTTTGGATTACCGTATTTTTTAGTGTTCGATCAAATTAAATCCGATGGGGCGTTTATTCGAGGGCAGCTTTTATTTAAAAATCACATTTCTTAAATCACCGACAACAATTATGGTAATTCATTTAGTAAATATTATGTAGAACGGAGAGATGAAAGTTCTAATGCCTTGCCTTTTCTGCTGAGATAGAATCGTAATTGTAATTGTCTGGAAGGTGCAGATTACCAAATTGTTTCGAGTTTTATATATATATATATCTAGCCGAATTTTTGAAAACATACCTCAAAATGGACCAGAATATTCGCACAGAAAGCTGGCGATCGCCAGCTTTCTGGTCACTGCGGTGCGAAAAAACATAGGGGGCTTGCTGTCCTGGTTGGTCTCATTGACAAGTTCAGTCCCTGAGCTAACTCGCCATGGGTTGGAAAGGGGCCTCCATGTCAATCCCTAGGGGGGTAGGGTGCTGAAAAAGCGTTGTACCTTCCGTTAGTCCTGGTCTGGGAGAGTCAGTGCACTGCTCATGTCTGCCTTTGGTTTGTCATGTCAAATTCTTGTAACGTTTGAGGCCCATTGGCCAATGAAAGCATTCCCCTTAAGCACGTGCTAGGCTGGGGGGGGTGGAGGAAGTCAGGGGGGGTGATTTAACCTTGAATTTCTCTGCTTAGAACTTGCTTAAGTCTCAAGCGTCCTCCGTCATTCAGGGCCTTTAAGCAGCTAGAGTGTATGGACAAGTCCAGCGTGTCTTTTTGATGGACTGGAATGTTTCTTTTGCTAATCAGGAACCAAGAAGAGAGTCAACTTAAGAGAACCATGGGTAAGAGCTGAGTGTCTTGGCCATATTTACTTTAGTTGAGTCAGTTTAAGGTGTGTGGGCTGCTGGTGTCCGATGGTACGGTTTTCATAAATCCGGCTAGATATATACACTCGTTTTCAAAAAGGTTGACATTTCAAAAATATATATATCTTTTGTTTCTTTGGGCGAAACAAAAGAAAATACAAAAGGTATATATATTTATATATATTTCTGAAATGTCAACCTTTTTGAAAACGAGTGTAAAAAGAACTGTGTAGCCTCAACAGAAGAAACGAATTAGCAAGTTCATGCCCCCACAGAAACCGATATGTACTTGGAAACTTTAGAGTAACGTAGCTTAAAACCCGCTTATATCACATTTTTTATATATAATGTTTTTGTTACCTAGCAACCCTTTCAACAGTTTCATATAACCTGAATGTAACGCATCTACTATAGCAACCATTTCAATTTTCGCATTTAACTGCCAGCCTTCCAATTCCAACAGTCCAGTCGTCAAAATTGCCTGATGAGTGTGGTCCTCGCACCATACGAAACAGTTCTGTAGCAATAAAACGATGATTACCCGTGAAACCTGAACTTCTGTGAAGTTATATATAAATATAATAAATAGCGTATACCGTATTCTTTTGACTGGGTGCGGCGAAGGCGGCGTTCAAGCGAGTGAATAAGGTAACTGTGAGACCGACTACACACTTCACCCCAGTCCTCTGACATCATATACAAAGTAAATATGTATACTAAAGCTATTTTCATAGGACACCGCACGTACTTTCTACCAGTTAAAAATTATCGCGTGTAGGTGTTCCGTACACACGAAGCCAGTTTAACAATACGCTTAGTAGTTCAAAGTTCCGTGTGGACAGAGCGAAAATATTGAGCGGTTCCGTGTGAACAAAGTGACCGGTCAAATTTTTCAACCGGTCGAAAATTCGTCCGTTGCCGTGTCAACGCAACCTTATAGACAACCATATAATTACATAACAGTTATTTATGTATGCCGCAGATAATCTATAAAGGTACAAAGGATTATTATCCAGAATTTATACCGCATACTGGAATTCAAGAAACGGACTCTCCGACGTTAACAATGAACATCACCGATCTTTACCCTGGGACAGAGTATACATTTGTTGTGAGGGCTGAAAATCACTGTGTTTATGGAGGCAACAGTTCTATGGCGCAGGGAAGCACAAAAGTCGATGGCAAGTTATTTACTGTTTGTTTTTGCGTCTGTTTTGTTCAATAATTATATCCTTTAGAAATATCGTCAAGGAATCTTGCTTATCAATTACTCAAACCGTGATCCTATTAAAAAAAACCAACCGTTAAATTTGGCCCCGGAGCAGGGACGGTTACAAAGTACAAGCAATCAGCTAAAGAGACTAAAATCATTACCCGGTGAACGACAGCCAAAAATTATTCTCAGAATCTTTCCAGATGGAATGGAGCGAATAACTTGAGTTTGCACTCGATCGAATTTCCAGTTTCTCCGCCGTGTAAACGCTTCTCCAGTTATTTTTTGTTTACCTAACAGCTCCTGTGGCGCCTGTTTACCACGAAGTCCAAGTAATCATAACAAACAAAACGCCTGTGAATGTCACGGTGTTGCCTGCAAAACAAACCAATGGCCCCATTAGGTATGAGCAGTCGTCTTATTCAACAATGAATGAATGAGGCTGAGTATCTTATGAAGAATTATGGAGATCGAGGAGGGTGTTATCGGCCGAGGCGGATAAGACCCTCTGACGTCTCCATAATTCTTCATATGATACGACAGCCGACTTCAATAATTGTCTTATTATTCATTCAAAATAGTTCCTAGTTTAAAAACAAAGCTAAAACATGCTTACCTCCATCGATGTTAAGTTCATCTTCGATAGCGCACGTTTAGGGTTGTTCATCTCCGCAAATATTCTCCAAATAGCAGATGTCGCCCTTCGAGTTGTGTTCTTGCTGTTCTTGCCGTGTTTTTTGCTATAATTTCGCCTAGTTCTTACTCTTGAAACGAGTAAAATATCCGCCATTTTTTGTTTTCACAACCAAAACAACTCATGCCTTAACCGCAAGAACGCTGCACTTTTGACTTCATTTCCTCGTTAAACGCAAAATTCTTCCAAATTTGGTCATCAGTGACTGGTTATGGTGAATTATGCGTGTGCATTTAGCCAATCAGAATCGGGGAAACATTTTGAATGAATAATTATAATAACCCCTATTATCACAACCCCGCTCCCAGGTTTTCTCTCCTACCCGTCGGTCTATCTTTCTCTTGCTAAGTAGGGACGGGAAGGAAGGGACCCCGGGAAAGAGGTTGCTATGTGCTATTTATTAATACTAAGGATTTTACAAAAAAACTATCTCTTTGTGGTTTTTATTGCAATAAATACTACACGCACTGTGGTTAATAGTTTAAAACCAATGAGGCTAACTGGGTACAAAGACATGGCTGACGAAACTGGAAAGGTTTCCTTTGCTTCGTCTTTTCTTTTAAACTAAAATGTCTCTAGAATGTTAAGTTCAGTGACGAATTTATTGCACTTCAAGACTTGCAAAACCAATGTCTTACCGAATCATGTCATCACGTTATGACCGGATCGTTATGTGTGATAGTGTTAGAAACAAGAGAAGGGAAGTCATGGATAAATAGTTTTGACCTGCCCTAGCCCCCCCCAATGAAGATGTTCATAGCTGGGGGTTCATTTTCACTTTGATTGTGGACAGACTTAGAGTATTTGTAAGGATAATTTTATGAGCAGTTAGAAGCAAAAGCTTTCTAACATGTGTCTTTCTATTTTGCTTTAACTTTTTCTGATACTGACAGTGATTATCAAGTTTTGGTGCATCAAGTGAATGACTGGACTGACGAGGTCTCTGAGTGGAACACAGTTGGAACAGATGTGTATATTGCTGCTCAAATTCCCGCTAATTCTACGAATCCATCAATTTTTTTTGTTGTGGGAGATGGTAAAACCTATGATGGTTATGAAAACAAGCAGCTGTCAAATGGTCAAAAGTACAAGATATATTCCAGAGGATTGGCTCGCCGCGTAACCAAGGTAACCGCCTAATCAAAAGAGTGACTGATTTAAGGTACTTCAAGGGCAACAAAGAACGTGCAACTTGTTTTGCAACATTGCTGTAAAACGAGGTACATGGCGATATTGCGCGTTTTACCACCATCGTTCGAACGTGTCTTAGGACATAATCGGTTCCAAGGTTTTTTTTATTGGGTGGTAAAACGCGCAACATCGATATTCAACTCGTTTTGCAGCAATGTTGAATGTTTTTTGTTGCCCGTTTTACTGAACTTTTAAGTATGTGTGATGAAAAGCTATCAAGGGTCTTAACCTTCATTACGCAAACTTCATTAAAGTGTACACATTTCATTTTGTAAATCCCAGAAAAACAAATGCTTCTGTGCAAAATTCAGTTGCCCAGGAGAATTCGCTTGAGTCGTCGCAGTTGATATCGTTTTTCCAACATCAACTGCTTTATTAACGATTTATTAAATTTAACCTCACAAAAATCAGGTTATTACGCGCGACAAGTGGAGCCAGCAATCCTGACCTGCAGGTTGTTATTACGCATGCGTGGCATGTATGCAGTCAGCACTGAACAGAATCTATCCTCTTTTTCAGAAACGTTCTGTGAATCAAAACTATCTGTTTGGTAAAGCAAGTCTAATTGCCAAAGTTCAAATAGACAAAGGTGAGATCGTTTTAATTTGTGTTGAGATAGCCTTTCTGTAAAATGTTACTTTCATTTATCCGATTGAATCACAGGGCGCAGAGGAACTATATTTGTGATGGCAAATAGAGCGAAAATTTTAATGCCGAACGAACGAGTCGTGTTTGTTTATTGTAGAATCTAATATTATGAATTTGACCTTCCAAATAGTCATGCGATCGTGTTACTCACCTAGTAAAATATTATCTAATGCTCGGTAGGAACGAACTTCTCCCCAAGGGAGAAGAATTCGGAAAGCGAAGCTTTCCGAGCGAGGCACGAGGTGCTGAGAAGAAAAAGAGACAAGCGTGTCTCTTTATTATATGTTAGTCGCTGTTATTCGTCCGCAGTCATTACCTTCAGCGGTTTCACCGAGCATAAGATAATAATTTACCAGGTTAGTAACACGATCACATGACTATTTGGAAGGTCAAGTTCATCATAGATTCTACAGTAAACAAAGGCGACTCGTTCGTTCGGCAGTAAAATTGCGCTTTATTTGCCATCACAAATAGCTCCTCTGCCCTGTGACTGAATCAGAAACATGAAAGTTTAAACATGTTCTATTTTCCTTTATCTCATTTCATTTCATTTCTGTTACATACAATTTAAAGCCACTAGTCTTCGATAACTGTAGGTAACTATACGACAATACAGAAAAGTACCGTAAAATTCCGAAAATAAGCCCCTCCATGTATAAGCCCCCCCCCCCAAATATAAGCCCCCCAAACTCGCAACGCAAAAAACTCTCCGTTAAATCGCACCTTCAAATATAAGCCCCCTGGGGCTTGTCCTTGGAAATTGCCCTCAATACAAAGTAAAACAAAGCAAAAACGGTAAATTTTCTTCCCGCTATAAGGCTAGCCCAATCCATTTTGAAACGCAAATTTCCCTCCATAGATAAGCCCCTCCGAATATAAGCCCCTCAAAAAGCGCCTTTGAAAAATATAAGCCCCGGGGCTTATTTTCGGAATTTTACGGTAACTGGTTCCGTAAGGGTGCGATCACAAAATGATGTAATGAAGAAGATTGAAGAAACACTGAAACATACGAACACCGTACTAAGACAATGGCTGGCCAAAAATAGTTCCTGCTACACCCAGTAACAGCACAAAAACCCTGTTAATTCAATCACCCACCGGCATGGACCACGGAAATCTGTACGTAATAAGGAGGTCAGTTCCTATGGTGTGATCGGCCATATAAGTGAAACCTCTTCAGCAAGTACTTTTAGATGGAACTATTGACTTTTCATTATTGCTGAGAGGACCATACATGTAGCTGACAGACAAATAGAATGAGGAACTATGATTGGCTTATTGACTTCAGACTAACCGATAGATAGAGAAAACTCTCCTATGCACAGGCTGAATGATTCAGTGAGAGACTGTTGAACCTGAAACTCACTATCTGACCAATGACTCACGTTCAGCTACCGACAGAATAGAGCCCGAGAGAGATTCAGAATCCCGTTTGTGGGCAAGCGGCAAACGTGAATTTGAATTTGTGCCACGTCACCAAGTTTTCGCCTTACCTGTTTTCAACTGTTTTTTGCTTCTACAACAAATAAGTAGTTTCACGTTATTTTCATCCAAAGAATTGGTTTAGACTATTTTTATCTGCTCATTTTCTACTTTGAGAAATTCTCAACTTGCGTCTGCCGTTTTCCGTTTACCGTAAAGGTACCTCTTAATCTTTGTAATGCCTGATAGATCAACCGTGTGCGTGATTCACCTACCAGAAAGAGTCAGAATGACGGATCAGCTAAACTAACCATCTTCAGACTGACTGACTGACTGACCGACTGATTGACTGTCCGACTGATTGACTGACTGACTGGCTGACCGACTAATTGACTGTCCGACTGATTGACTGACTGGCTGACTGACTGACTGACTCGCTGGAATGTTCTTTAACTCATTTTCATGCTCAAACCTTTGGTTTACAAATCTGATGATGCAGACAGACAGGGAGGAGACACCGGCTCGCAATCATGGGACAAACCTTCAAACACAGGTTTGTTAGTTGATTTTTTTTTATAGTTTCCCAATATTAATTGTATTCGAACTAAAAGACGGTTTGTTTAATGAATTTAGCTGAATTTTGGAATATCTATGCATTATAAGCAACAAACAAGTTCCCAAAATCCTCTCCCTCCGTCCCTTTGAGGGAAGAAGAGATATGACGTAAGGATGGGAACGTGGTTGTATTTAGAAATCGCCTATTGAGTCACTGATAGGAACTTTCACATTGCAGCATCTGTAGTATCATCCGTCGTCTTAGGGATTGCATTGGTCATTTCTCTTGGAGTGAACCTTTACCAGTGGCGTACTCGGGGAATTTCCAAATCTGGCAAAAAGTATTCCGCCGAGGAATTCCAAGTGAAAGCTCAGCAACTTGAAGGAGGTTTGTAGCGTTTGTGGAAATAATGAGTGGCATTTTCAGTTTGAACTGAGTATACAATTATGGTATCGGGCACTGTTACTGGGTAATTAAAGTAATATTTATAACCGGGCCACAAGTGAAATATCTAAAATAGTATTTTGAGAATAATTATGATATAAATTTACTCACCGTAAATCTCGTTATAGCCATGTTCATGCAAAAGCTAGGGACTTTCGCATCTACAGAGACGACGCTGCTTAGGAAAAAATCTTCATCAAAAAGGAAGAAGATGGAGAAAAAAGAATTACACTTGCCACTAAGTAACTTGTGCGGAAAAATATTCACAGGGATAAAAATAAATACTTGAACAAATGAATAAAAACAGATAATAATAAACCTCTTCTGTAGTGATGTCTGTGGGCTTGTTTTGTAATGACGACAGAACTCCACCTTCCCCGGCCCAAGAAAAAAAAAATAAAACAAAACAAAACAGACTTACATTAATTTGTTAAGATATCCATTCTTCCTTTTTCTCTTCAATTTTGATAAGATTCCAACCGTTTTCAATCTTAGGCGTTGCAGAAGTCTCGTCTCCTCAAGTGGAATCGGTTTATATGGAACTGCGGTCCACTCCAATCCAGCAAACGTCAGAATATGGATCTCTAATGAAGAACCCGGAAGGAGATAGTGATGATGCTAAAACGAAACAAGATTATGCTAATACCGCCTTCCATCGGCTTCCTAAACCGCTGGAAAACGAAGTATATCAAAACATGTAAAGGGACGGAAATGAAATATGGGAAAATGACAAATACCTTGACAGCTTTGTATGCGAGAAACATGCGGCAGGACCACAATCTGTTCGAATTCTTGCCAAAGCATATACACAAGTAGCCTGCTTGTTTCGACTAAAACTTCCGGTAACTCCAGTGGACTTGGTGCGTTTTCAGTGGACTCCAACAGACGAGTTTTCAACCCTCCTTAAGGTTTAATTGTACGTCCTGTTTCATTTCACGACTAGGCTTCTAGTTACTCTAGTGGAATCCAGTTTTTGACCACTGGGATATAGTTGAGTGTATTGGACATGACTGCCCCATTCAGGAACTTAACTCGTTTAATCCCCTCCTCAAAGGGTACATCTAAGACATGAACGATAACCGGCAACAAGGAAGTATCGACAGAAGCAGTATATAAATTTTAGTGTCCGCTTTTGTAATCAATAGACCGGACCAACGGGATCGTGGTTTCATAAAAATAAGGCAACAGAATTGACCTTTTAAAAAACGTCAGAGGTAAAATATTGCTAACTTTAAAATACAAGAATTGCAAAGTCAGATTTTCAGTTAAGTTAATTTGAACAGCGAAACGGGATCCTTTTTCGTTTGTTTGTTTGTTTGTTTGTTTGGATCATTGGTTTTACAAGAAAAACCGCCTCGATCTTAGAACTGAATACATCGACTTTCACTTAAGGACAAACGACTTACTCAAGTGAAACATTTTATTATATGCATAAAGAACGTCTAGTTGCCGTTGCTTTCGCTTTTTTAGTTTTGTTGTTGGAATTTTATAGCAGATTACAAGCACACAAAGCTAAGTTGTGAGCATAACGAACAACAGTTGTAATTAAATAAACTCAGTTTTATCAGTGTTATCGTTTGTTTCTAACTGAGACTTGCGAAGCCTTTGCTTGTTTCCTGCCGTCAGTGTGGATAAACTCCTACAGTTGTTTCGCACTTGCTGTGTTCCCCCAAGATACTCGCTAGTTTCTCCTCTGACAACTGACACAACTCTTGAATGTTTGTCACGTTTTTCATAATAAATCTGAAAAGAAGGCAGAAGTTAACGAAAGGTCAGTTCTCTCTAGCGACACAACGATGATGTCTATAGCTACCAGAATGGAAGGAATGTAGAGCGAGCGAAACGAGAGGCAAGCTGGGGAGAGACGCCTCAGTCGCTCACTCGCTCGCTCGTAACATGTTTGCCGACGCGTCAATCGTGAAGGACTGCTACTAATCTCATGACGTGATATTCCATCTCATGCTGGCGGTTTAGGCTCTTCTCAAAAGGCAGTATGTGATTCACTGTTTCTTTGCTAATTGCCTTGAATAACCTAGGTACCAAGTTCCTGTCTGGCTTCTTTCCAAGCTTTCTCGATCATTAAATTCGCTCGTAACCACGTGACCCAAAACGCATAGGCCGCGCTGGATAATGAGGCCTTGGGACAAAGCAAAGCAATAACGCTATAAAAGAGTAACGCTACAAAAGAAGTTGTCATGTTATGAGTCTGTACCTGTAGTTCTTGAAGTTAATTCCAGGAAGTTTCAGTGTAAAGTCCTTGAAAATAGAAGAGAAAATGACATGCGGGTAAGTGGTGATAGCTTTTCTGGTGCCACTTGTTTAAAAGGTAGATAATGCTATCCACCAAATGCCAAATGAATCTCTATCCAATGGATATCGCAGTTGCTTTCCCTAATAATTGTCCTCTGTATAGCGCAATGCTACTTAAAGTAACAGACAAACGCTAAACCAACTTACAATCAAACCATATAGGGATTTTAAGCAAACGTCATGATCATTATACCTTTCTGTGAAACTGCCCACCTACCCCTCCTCTAAGTTAATATTTTGCCCTAAGTGAGAAGTAAGTGTTAACGTTGACTTTGGGGAGGGGTAGGTGGGGATCATTCGGACGGATGCAATCACCAAATGATTTAATACAAAAGATTGAAAAGACAATGAATAAAACCCACACCGACAATGGTTTCCACAACACCAAGAAGTCGCCAATCCCCCCCCGCCCCTCCCTCAAAGAATTTTTCGTAGGTATCCCGGATGTAACATACGTCCTAGGAGAAATTTAAGACGCTACTGTACCTGTGGCCCCATGTTGTATGTGAAGTCTTAAGTAGCTGAAGTAGCGTCTGATCTTATCGACATGGCTGTGCTAGGATCAGGTTCAGGATAATTTGCCTGTGAATCAATAAAAAAATATCGTGAATATAGCTGCCGTAAGGCGACTTCTTTTACCGATCAGCGCTAACAATAGACGCGCAACTTTATTCCGATTTGAGTCCTCGAGGGTTACAGCAATAAGTAAGATGGTAGACTATCGACCCTAAAGACTCGACTGACATTAGGTCCGATGTACCGTAAATTTGTCGTATTTGATGTGTTGTGTTGTGGTAAAAACTGAAATACAAGGTGAAAATAAAGCTTCACGGAAATACTGCGAGCGCAAAAGAAATACAGCAACGCACTTACATTCTTTTGGCGCAAAACTTCTGCCACAAAAGAGATACTCCTGACAGGAAACTACTACTTAGTGCTCTTGAAGAAGCAACGTTGAAATAAAAGCTGAACTGAAAATGCTAGAAGGCGATTTAAGTTAAAAACAAAAAATGCAAATAAGAGCTAGGCGCACGTGGGATTCCTAGGGGAGTTAAATTACAGCTAAATTGTTTTTTTGGGCGTTAGATACAATAGAGAATATGTCTGTTTTCAACAGTCCTTTACTACCAGAAAGCAGCTGACATCTCATAGCGTAATCACTGGTTTCCCCGCGAAATGACGTCTGACGAACAACTGAAAAACTTACATACTGATGACGTGTCACTACCCAGATCTGGGTAGTGACACTAAGAAAACACTAAGAAATCTAAGATTTTAAAAATCAAAATCTGTAAAAATCATCGACTTACAAGACTGAAAAGAGTTGTGAATTATGGAATACTATTGAACATACTCTTTTAAATTACTCTTAAAAAGAAACCTAGAATTTAAAATTTCTTAAATGCCGAGGTAAAGTATTGTAAACAAGAGCCCCTTGAACGGCAAAACTTCTCCGTCCAAATTCTAATTTGGCTTTGGGAATTTTAGTGAACACCCATTGTTTCTAGTGATAATGTTGTGTTCAGTTTTTGTAAAATATCCTTTAAAAAGGGGTACAGACGTTATACTGAAGACAATCAAACACAAGCTGGAAGGACTGTCTCTTTATTGAACTCTCCACTGTCTGGACTGATAATTCCCACCAATGCCTTTCTGACTTCGACGTTCAATGCCTTCAATTCGACTCTTACGGGAACGTGACCAACAGAGACTCAAAGATCCACAAAACGTAAAATCAGGTTGAATCATTGCTTTGTAGATTTTCTCAGCACTGCTCTTGTCGATTAAAGGTCGGATTCTCCTGAGAAAATTAAATGATGTAGTTTCACATGAATTTACAGGCTTACACCAGACAAAATTGCAAAGCGGAAAACTCTTGGTCTTCGAAACACCAGCTATAGTGGAAAAGAAGTCGCAAAAGCCCTGGGCAATAGAGGATGTGTTTGACGTTTTAGTTCCGTTTATATTTATAGCTGCCGCAGACCCTGTTGTAATTTTTGTTGGGTACAACTTCTTGATTGCTGACCAAAATTTATCTGGGGAAGAGGCTTCGTCTTGCAATAGATCTTTATAGTAATTGCTCTTACATTTTTTCACTTGGCTATTCACTCAGTTGCGTTGTCGTTTGTAAGATGACCAGTCAATCTCACGATTTGTCCTACGAGCCTTTCTGAGTAGTTGATCCCACAGATTCATTTCACTTTTAACGTCAATAGACATCCAAGGACATAGACGACCGTTGATTTTCTTGGTGATTAGAGGGGCATGTTTATCTATAGACTGCTGCAGAATACACTTAAAGCGAGAGCACGCATCATTTACACAAGATGATGTAAAAACAGAGCCAAAGTCACTGGATCTCAAATCGTTACAAAAGGCCACAGGATCATAATTCGCATAATTTCTGCACGTTATCAACTTGGGTTGGTATTTGAAGTTGTAAATGTTTCGAGTACAGCCGACTAAATCATGATCACTCAAACCAGCAGGAATTACTTTGACAGAATAAATATTCCACGGTTCGTTGGTGTAGATGACGTCAATCAAAGACCTTGAATCCTCTGTAACTCTCGTGGGATCTTTAATGAGCTGTTTTAAGGCAGTCAAAATGGATTTCAATTCTTTGTGGTCTGAGTCGACCAAATAATTACAATTCATGTCCCCTGTTAAAATGCATTCTTTGTTCTCCAAAGAGATGTTCGTAAGCGTTGATTCCAATTTGCAAGTAAAATTTTTGGAAAGATGTTTCGATGAATAATCGATAAATAAATCCAATGAGAAAACCTTTAGATTTAGGAAATAAAACTTCTATCCACAGACATTCAATATCGTCCAGCTCTAAGTTCAATCTTCGATGATACGGCACTTAAGATGACATATTGGCGGCAACTCCACCGCCCTTGGCTGATTTTCTTGGTTTGCTAATAAAAGAATAACCGTCAATTTTTGCTTTAGGGCATTTCTCTTTATTTAATTCAGTCTTATTTATTCTGATTTGCAGAATTCGCAGAGAAATTAATGGATACAACTGCCTCACGACTTGCTAGACATTTTGTAAGAAACAAGGCCTTTAACATGGCATGAAGTTTTGTTCTGTCGGGATACGTCCGACCCGTTGCTAAAAGACACTCAAAATGCTTAAGATTGCTGCTGAAATCTGACAGACACAGATAACAAAGATGGAGTTATACTGAAAGGGAAGTCACACTTAAGAGTATTGCTTTCTAAGGTGTGTCACGCCATACGTGAAAGGTCAAAAATCGGCTTAAATCGAATCATTAATCGGGGGCAAATCTTAAAAAGGCAGTGCGCAAATTGTACTTTGTATTGCTGTTTTTTTGCTTAAGACTGAAGACATGGATGACAAAAAAAATATCTTATATTTCTTCGTGGCAATTTGTCTTCTGGGACAACGAATGGTATCAGGTAAGTTTACAGCAAAAATATATCGATGCTTTGTATGTTTACGCCCTGAAGAATAGTTAGACACCATGCAAGTCAAACAGCGAAGTATTTATTTTCATCCAGTTTGCGATGAACATCTTTTATAAAGCCATAAACCTCGCATTTTCCCTGTGGTCCCATCTCCACCGATTTCTTTCCGAACCGTGATCAATGTCGTCTAGTATTGCTCCTCAGTTCAAACGCATTTTTGGTCGCATCACAATGGCGGAAGAATAACTTTCATTTTTCACGCATTGCGGAAATGAGACTGCAGGCAATGATAGAACTTGATTTGTACTTAAAAAATAAAGAAAGGTATATCTTGGAAGTTAAGTCCTTAAAGGGAGCACTAAGAAATGTGACCTGGGAAGCAAAGAGAGCCACTACTATTAAACGATGGTACACGAAAATAGTTTACGGTTAACTGAACACAAGTTTTTAAATGTATTCCATTTCCCTTTAAAAGGATAACGATAAGCGTGGAACAGTCCGGGGCCAGCAAAACTTTAATTGTTAAGAAATTTTTCAACGGAAAGCCGAGAGCGTTAAATTGCTGAACAAGATCCAAAAACACCCGTCTCAAAAGCTATGCCAGACCTTAAAAAAGTAGGTTCTTATACGCCGCTGCAAAACTGTATGTTTTTTAAAACATAAAATTAATCAACTTCCTCATGTTTGAGGACCCAGAATTATTATACTGGACAGCAACAAAACAACAACTTGGTGTGGCTCAAAAGGGGGAAGTGGGAGATAAAGTGATCCACTGAGACTTAAAAGGTCAGCCCCATGTACTTCTGAATTTTTGTGAGCTAAAGAAAACCTACCAACCAAGGTGGTACACACACCGGTATGGAGGAGGGAGTTGGGCCTCCTCTCAGGGCCGACTGTGTCCGTTCCTGGGTAAATATGGAAGGCCTCCTGTCAGGGTCGGCTGTGACCAATAGTGGGCCTCCCTAGGGCCCCCACTAAGCTATACCTACATTCCAGGAGTACAAAATGTGGAGTCTATAGGGGCAAAAGTATGACGAGAGGAGCACTTTATCCCCATTCCCATTTTTTTTTATTGAAAATACACTACTGACTCAGGAGCCGATTAGAAGAAGTGAAGGAATTAACTAAATAGATTTCATATCATTGCCTCGAGTTGAAGCTCTTAACTGAAAGGGACATCAATGTGCTGACACAAACCTGATTATGACTTTAGATGACTTGCGTACAATAATACAGCCTTTAACTAATTAATCAATTAATTAATTAATAAGTCATATATATAAAATGATTACTACTTGACAACATGGCACTTAATAAAGGTTTCGCAAGTCCCCCCTATGTCCAATAAAATAAAATAAAATAAAATAAAGCGACTGGTGGGATGGGAGGGAATTTGAAAACTTTAAGAAACCTTCAACTGAAGACATTGTGCTTGGCCGAGAAGGAAAACACGGTGATGAAGCACGTGGGAATTCAAGTTATTTAACATTGCAGAGCAACTTGTGATTGGTCAAATAAACAATGAAGAGTTCGTAAGTTCAGCTCACGAGGTTGCACGTGAAAATCACTGGACATAGGACAAAGCTCAAACAAGGGTTGTCGATTAACTACAATTTATTTCCGGTGATCAATAAATTATGATCGTTCACTTGAACAAGATGCCATTGGTCTAGCTAGCTGATGGAAGCATTCCAGGCAACCAGTAATTCAATGTTTTATCCCTTTTTGTAGCATCATGTGAACAAGTTGATGTAGGGGTGAGCTGGTACATTCTCGACAATCAGTTAAATGCTTCCTCTGAACTGAATGCCAGCACACCAGCAAAGAATGGCCGACTGAACTTTGTAGCAGGATCATCATGGTGTGCGTCCACGAGTGACACCAGTCCATATTTACAGATTGACTTACGGATTCCTTATATCATCTGTGCTGTATCCACTCAGGGGAATTCCCAGGGGAGTCAGTGGGTGGAGTCTTACACCCTACAGTCATCTACAGATGGGACAACTTGGACAGACTATAAAGAAAATGGACAAGTTAAGGTACTTAGGTTTAAGGGTGCATATATTAATGGCCTGGCCCATCACTTTAAAAGGGAAAAACGCTTTTTTCGAGAGTTTTTTTTTGCAAAAAAGACGACCTCTTCCTACCACCCTGCTTAGGATAAGACTGGTCTGACTGCAAGCACAATTCTGATTGATAGAGAGCTAAACCCATTTTCTGCTGCATGAAGCATCTAGGAGTATAAATTGCTTCTCCCCTTTGAATGGAATGCTAGTCTGTTCAAAGGTTACCTTCAGAAATTTGTTGCACTTATATACTGAGGTGGAAGAATGACAAGCATATGAAGGAGCAAAGTTTGTTACCCAAACGAGTAATGCCATGCCGGGTAAAGCTAATTGAATCCAGAAGGGGGAAGTGGGGAGTGAGAGGTTGACACCCCATTGGGTTCACAGAAAACTCACTAAGGGCAGGGACCAGGAATTTCCTATCAGTATGACCCCTGGCTACTTTCATAGGAAAAAAAACGAAAGCACACTGAACCAACAGAATTTCCAGCTTAAGATAAGATAAGATAAGATAAGAACTTTATTTTAGCACGATAAAAAGATCCGCATTGCTGGTGGGGTCGTGCATACTAACAATTACAAAAAAAAATAAGAAGTACTAAAAGCAAACGGTATGATTAAAAACTAAAAACTGTTAAAAATGTTTAAAATAGGTCGTGAAAATGTACAATTAAAAATTAAAACTGTTAAAAGTATTCGAAACCGATATGTATATTTTTAGTAGTAGCTAAGATTGGTTCGAAATGCATTTTTTCGGTGTCAAATTTTACAAGACAGCGTTTAAAATTTTTCAAGGTTTTGGCCCTTGTGTCCTTCTTCGTTAAAGTGTTCCATGCGATTGCTCTTCTAAATAAAAAGTGTATAGAGTTCCTGATAAAATTTGTTTCTGGTCTTGGAAGAATGATGTTCTCATTTCTTCTGCGGCCTGAATTCCTCTGTAAAAACAAATCTTTAAATTCCGTGACGGTGTAGTCTTGAAGACATACTCCGTTAGTCGCAGTTTGTACATTGTTTCCAGACTGTCCCATCCAGTTCGCATTAAGACATCTTCAGCGCTGGTGTCCCATGGCACCCCATATACAATCCGTCCAGCTCTTGCATGGAGTTTCTCCAGGTTGTTTAGGTGCGTCTTGTTGCACGATCCCCACACTGTCAGACCGTATGTAACTGATGGCAGTATCACTTTTGCGTAGAAATCTTCTAATTGGTTCTGAGGGAGGAATCGCATGCGTCGGAGTAGACTTAACTTGGATGCGAAGGACTTCGCTACATTTGCAGCATGATCTGACCAGGACAACTTGTCATCGACCTGTACTCCGAGGAGTCTTTCTGAGGTTGTCCACTTTATGATGTTGTTGCCAAGGCGAAGAGCTTGGATAGGGCCAGTAAACGTTGATTTGTGGTGCATGATCATTGCTTTACATTTTTCTGGGTGTGGTACCATCGAATGTCTGTCCAACCATTCCTGGGGTTCAGCTAGAACATTGTTTAGTGAGTTTGTTAGCAAATCCATCGTTTCTGCGATACAGTATATTGTTGTGTCGCCTGCATACAGATAAGTTTCCGCAGAGCGTAGTGATTTTGGGAGGACGTTTGTGAAGAGGGAGAATAACGTGGACCCGAGGACCGACCCTTGCAGCACTCCGTGAACTATAACGTGTGTATCTGGGGAATTGTCTTCGTTCTGTAAGGTAGCTAAGTTCTTTAACCACAGCCAGATATCTCCTCTGATTCCAAGGTCGTTCAGCTTTTGTAGCAACATGTTGTGCGACACTGTGTCGAAAGCTCTAGTGAAATCCACAAACAGTATTCCCACAAAAAGCTTTCTTTCTAGTGCTTCTCTCCACCTCTCAGTTAGGTGTATTAATAGCTGTTCTGTTGACTTTCCCTTCCTATAAGCCCATTGTCTGTTATCAAGTAAATTTTGCGTAACCACGTGATTAGTGATATTACTTGCGACGCAGGATTCCATTAATTTACTTGGTATACTAAGCATAGACAGTGGTCTGTAACATGCTCTGTCTTCCTCTCGTCCTTTTTTGAACGCTGCACATACTCTAGCTATTTTCCTCTGGTCTGGTGGCTTCAGGCTTCAACCCTCTGTTTAAACACGCTCGTGAGAAATAGGGCAATAGACATACCTACATACTTTAAAAGACGCGCAGATAAGCCATCTGGCCCCGTGGCTTTCTTCACTTTTAACTTACAGATCTTTTCCTCGATTTCCTTCTGACTCATCGTGATGCTAGCGCTGGACATAATCGGCATATCCACATTCTTACGGCTATGAGCGTGTAATGGCTGAATTTCATCCGCGGGGCCAATCAATTTTTCAACAATTGTGCAGAAATAATCGTTTTTCAATGTCATCTGTTGTAAGGGTTCCATCGTTCTTCTTTAATTGGTGGGATTTTCAAATTCTTACCTATAATTTGCATATAATTATCTTGCAACTTAGTGACAGCCCTGGGTTTAATAAACTGAACACTATCTTTATTTAAGAATTACCTCCAAAATGATAAGCTTTTTTGTTCTTTTGTTTTTGATTTGTTTCCCAGACATTCAATGGAAACTTCGATCAGAACACAGTAGAAAAACAGATCTTGTTCAGTGCATTTGTTGCCAGATACTTGCGTTTTGTTGTTGGGTCTTCACAAGGTGGAGCTTGTTTACGAGTAGAAGTCTTTGGCATACCAAGGAGCAGAGGTTTGATATCTTGCAGAAATTGTTCAGTTTTCAAGGAATATAGTTTTTTATCCAGTTGTGGAACCTTCCTTCACATCATTGATATATGATTTTTTTCTTTTTGTGACCACATCAGCTCTTGAACCATTATCTTGTTCTTTCTTTTTAAAAATCTTTTCAAATACAGTCTTTGCAAGTAATTCACTGTATATGCCTTTCTCCTTGCAACCAAACAGATTTTGCAGGAAATGAGCTATCTGCAATTTTGCCCCAAAGATTCTATATTGAAAATCATATGCAGATTTAATGTCTCTGGAATCTTGTCAATGAATAGGGATTGGTCAAAGTAGTCATTCTATTCTTTTAGTCATTGTTTACGAATAACAGACAAAAGACAAAAGGTTACAGAGATGTACAGTAAATGCCATGAATCAACAAAAAAGTGATTATTCGTGGAATATCATCTTCTTTACAAGAAGAATTTGAGTTTTGCTGCTGCTTTTCGCAGAAGAACTCAAAACTTTGCGATTATAGACGAGGGGAGACTTTAACTCAAACAATTATCTAGAACCCGATAACTACAAGATTAATTTTGTAAACATTGATTCATGTCATCAATATGGATTTTTGGGGGCCATTTTGCGGATGTCTCTCCTGTGAAAGGTCTCTAGTGGTGAGGAATAAAGAGAGATCTGATGGCTAGTGTATTTCCAGGCTAGTTTGTGACCAACCTGTCAAAATTAAAAGGTTGAGATTTTGAACAGCTACCGATCAAATACTTACCATGACCATTTTTTATACTACACTGCAGACACACTACATGTACAAGTATACATGTACTTTGAACATTAATAAGTTGATTCAGAAAGGCCTTCAATACTTGATTTTCCTGTGTTTAAGGTTGTGCTCTAAGAAAAATTCTAAGGAGCCCAAGGCTCTGCAGTGAAATCCAGGGTACCCAGCATATGATTTCCATACAAAAGCTGAGATTTTCTAGTCGCCCAAGAACAGAAGTAAGGACCCTGGAGTGTTCTCCAGGAGCTGAGGCCAAGAGCACAACCCTGAGCACTGCATTTATCTGTAATTTCTATTATTCGTTTGGTTTTCAGTTCCGAGTAATATTGCCCTTTTGAAGCCAACAATTCAGTCAAGTACATACAGTGATTCGATATCCTACACTGCCAGTAATGCAGTGGATGGAGATAGGAGTACTCACATCAGCAAATGTACACACACTCTCCGAGAAAGCACTACTTGGTGGCGAGTAGACCTGGGGCGGGTAGAGCCTGTAGCTGAAGTGAATATAGTCAACAGAGGAGACTGCTGTGGGGACAGGTTAAACGGAGCTGAGATAAGAGTTGGTAGGTAGTCATTGTGGGAGATGCTGAAATCAGTTGCTTTACCTACTTGTTCAAATTTGTTTCTTCTTCATTTTGAAATATTTCAATTACAGTGTAATATGAGATTACTTTTCCATTGGCTTTTAAGTTAAGATTTTTCAGGAGAAAATTATGTCAACGTGATCTCTGTGTTTTGTAAAAGTGTATATGTATTTAGTATCAATATCATTTTCTTCCTACATAGTTACATTCATGGAAAGTCAAATTTCCACAGATTCTATTTGAGTGAGTCAGTATATAGAGTGTTTTCACATGACGTCACGGCGGCCATAGTGGTGTCCCAAAACAATGAAACGGCGGCCATGTTAGTGTCCCAAACCAATCCTCTGGGAGTTGAACTCTTTTCTTATGCAAACGCTTTCTTTTGTTCCAATAAATTTGCATATATGCTGGCCACGTGAGTGAAAACACTCTATATATCAATGTAAAGGTTATGCAAGTGAGATTGCAGCACGCCTCTGATCTTGAAGCGTGTGCCAAGATTGTTTCTTTGTTACCTTTTCAACTATTATTGTAGGTGAATTGTGTTCAAATACTGCAGTTAATGTTACCTCATATTTTCTTTTATTCGCTTTGCAAGGAAATGATACAACAAATGGAGGAGCAAACAACCATCTTTGTGCAAATATCACACAAATCCCACAAGGAGGTTCCAAGACATTTCCCTGTAGTCCCAAAGCATATGGCAGATATTTGTACATCAGATTGCCTAACCGTAATATATGGTTGACGCTCTGCGAGGTTGAAGTTTATTCCTATCTTAAAACAGAAAGTAAGAGCACTTTTCTTTCCTCCTGTTTATTTTGTAGGTATATGCATGATGCTTGTGTGTGTATCTTTTGGGATTTTTTGCCTTTTACTAAACAAGTAATCTGTTTTAAAAAATCGTTTTGTATTGTTCACATATAAAAAGTTTCTGTATTTTTTTAATCAATCTGTTCATTTTTCTTTTGTGGTGTTTGCCTAATTTGATACAGTTATGTGATAAATCCTTCTTACCAAGGGAACTCAGTTGTTAACAACAGTTTCAACGGTGTAAACTCCAAAAAGAATTATGTTTACTAAGATGCATTGTATTTTTCTGTCATTTTACATCATTCTTAATATTGTCCATGATAATCGGAAAACCCTGAGAAATATTAAAAGGGGCGTCTTTTGTGTATACTAGGGACCTTAAGATACGAGGACGGGGAGCTAGGACGGCGATGGGGGTGGATGAGGAAGACTACGTCGAGCCCCGTCGTGCCCGCCAAAAACAAAATACTTAAGAGCAAGCAATTTTCACTAGGGACGGCAACGGCGATGTTTCTTTCACAAACAAATATGTCGACCTTTAAAGACGCTAGGACATTTCTTCTGGAGAGCTACTTAGACGTTGTGATAGACGACGATGAATTTATTCTACTATGCGATGAAACCTTCTTGAGGAAGCCGAAATTTCCATATGAATTTGTTTTTTATTTTACTTGAAATAATGACATCAAAATACAAGAATACAGAAAAAACACACTAAACTCCTCTCGAGGCACTTCAATTCTGCTCATGCCGGTTTCAATTCCACCTGTTTTTTTTCTCTTTTTTCAATTTACTCTTCAGTTCTCTAGCCACGCGAGAAGATTGTAGCGATCTCGAACTGCCCTTTTATTAACTGTGAAATAAACAGCTTCAATTTGGTTCAAGTTTTCAGCGACCTCTTCCCTTTTCTTTCCTCTCGCAACAATGCTCTTTTTTGTTCCAGTGAAGGGATCAACATCCATGATTTCCCGAAACAACATTTCATCGTGAAAAGAACTCGATACCACTGGCTTCCTAAAAATATTAGAATCCAATTCAGGCGTATAAATCTTTAGTTAAAAAATGAAATTGCTTTTCAAATGAGCAAAAGGTAAACACCGGCGGACTGTCAGGAGGTACAGGTCAAAGAAACCTTCACTGAAATTTTTTTTATTGGATTATTACTCCACTGTAACTGGATCTATTTTAACTTCACTTACACTGATTTACTTTTCTTCACTGGGCACTCAGGAACATTCATAGTCGCTATTGCAAAAATATAGGCACGGTTAACGTGCATGAGCTATTTTGAATGCCTCAGTGTAACTTTAATGCTTCAGTGTAACCTTACCAAGAGTGATGAATCTACCTTTTTCGTCCTAAATGTAGACTGGGTTTTTGTGCGAGATTGGGCATTGCCGTACATAAATAAAAACGCGAAACGCTCAGCTGCGTCGATTCTCATGCTACATATTCACTTTCCTCTGTCTTTCCCTGTTACATTTGGTGCAAGTTAAACAAATTATTAAAGTAAAATAAATATCTACTCACCAAACGTTGATTAGAAGGAAAACTCTAAGGTTTCCTTGGAGTTTCTTAAGCCACATTTGGTGCAAGTTAAACAAATTATTAAAGTAAAATAAATATCTACTCACCAAACGTTGATTAGAAGGAAAACTCTAAGGTTTCCTTGGAGTTTCTTAAGCCAAAACGTGATTCATCGAATTCGAGTACTTAAGAAATACCAGGATTCTTATCATTGTGGTAGATGGTTGCATCATCACAATTCACGAGGTTTTCACGTGCAATTCTACTCAGTGAAACAGTCCTTAACTCCGACAACTTATTACTTCATGATTTAAAAGCTATTGCTTCTTAAAAGACAAGAGCCTTTTTTAAGGCATTGGTTACAAAACGAAACAGGTCTCCGTACGTTCAAGTTACTATTATTATTGTGAAAAGCCAATCTGCATGAGATGCACAGTCACACAACTGGCACGTGAAAGTGTTGGACTTTGGCCCCTTTCGTGGTTCGTACGTGAGGGAATTCGAGTTATCACACGGTAATCTAGTAAACAGAATTATAAAAATAACTCATGCACACAATTTGCACGTGAAGATGTTGGCCTTTGGCTCTTTTACAATTCGTACGTAAAAAAACGCAAATTGTTTGCTACAAAATTTTCTCAACGATTTTAAGAAATCACCTCGGCTTCATTACAACATCTGCAATTAAATTATGTTTCACGCAACGTCAAGGTTGATAGCCCAACATTTATGAACTTCCAAGAAAATTATCAAACTGCCGAAATATATTTCTGCTCATATCATGTTACTCCACTCAATAAAACAGTATCTAGTTATTGTGTCAACTAGCTTCTTCCAATTTTATTCCCTAACGCTACTGTTTTTACTAAAGTTACTCATCTTTACTAAATAAAACACGTTTCAATAACTATAATGCTTAGTTATGCAGGAAGGATGTATCATGTTGTTCACTTATTATGTTTTTTGTTTTGCCGGAACGAAAAAAGGTCTGTTGAACTTTGTAAGCGAGAGAATAATATTTTAAAGCTTCTTTACAGGATTAACAATACTGCTTTAAAAAAGATAAGCTGCCTTTCAAACTTGTAAAACCACATTTTATAGGCCGCATACTTTCAAATTAAAGTCCATATCTAAAATCAATTATTGCTTCTCTGGAAGCGCTTTGAAAATATATGATCTTTTGTACTCTACCTTGAAGCAGGTGAAACACAACTCATAAATACGTGCGTCAGTACCGTTTGCGATAGCCGAATTCGGTCAGAAATGTCTTGAAATAGCATCCACACTAAAATATGAACCATTAAACAGCTGCGTCACTGTACACAGCGTTTTAATCATGAAGATATTCAATATAATGTTTCCAAACACCTGTAGCCGTAATAAAAGACGAAAAAATTGTCAAGAATCAAGATGGCGGTCTCAAAGTGCCCTTGCTCGACCTTTAGCAATGTCATGTTTAAGTAGATGCCAAGATCTCATTGGTTCCTAAGCATCAACTCATAGCACCTTCAACCTTATTGGCTCTTGCAACAAACATCCGAACATACAAAGATACAAAGTTACAAAGATACAAAGATACAAAGATACAAGGATACAAAGATACAAAGATACAAAGTTACAAAGCCACAAAGATACATACGCTCACACCACTGACATATGAGCTATAAATAGCTCTACAAACAACAAACAATGATGAACATAAATTATGGCCTTTTTTTCTCATTTCGAAATATTTCCGACAAAAATCGTGAAGAATATGATCTTAAGAAACACCAGGGTCAGAATATCTGAAAAGGGAATCGATATCGCCTTATTGCAAGTGAAAACAAGCCGAGAATACTCACGTTTTCGAGACGACGGCAAAACAGGCTGAATGGCTTCCTCGGCGAGACCAGGACGGCAAGAACACGAGTTTGGGCTTCGTGTGCCCATGCCTCGTTGTGCAAATTTACTTCCGGTAGCCGTCGTAGCTTGTCCAGTCCTCGTATCTTAAGGTCCCTACTGTATTGTATCTGAGGCAGTATATCCAGTGAATATCATTTGATTAAGTACGAGGAAATTCGCGCCCCTTTTGCCGCTAGTTTCTTGGTGAGTTGCGGACGTGTGCCAGCAGTCACCAAATGACATAATACAGAAGACTGAAAAGACACTGACAATTAATTATTTTCGAATTCCCCATAATACACTCTGTTTGCCCCCCAAATTTTGCATAAACCATTGTTTTTAAATGCTCCTGGGAGTATTGCATTTTCCCAAGAGCATTTTAAGACAATAAGTTATGCAAAATTTGGGGGGCAGACAGAGTGTATTATGGGGAATTCGAAAATAGTCAATACCCAAACCACAACAAGATTATAGCTAACCTACAATATATGTTTTGCAACACCAAGAAAAACTGTTTTTCCGCCGCTGATCAGGAGTCACGTCCTTGTCGCTCAGTGTTTGCGCGCTTTTTTGGTTTCGACTCAACATGGTTTTACTTTAAGTTCAGCTGATTGGTTCATTAGCTGGATTTGTCGGCGTCGTGATTGGTGGGAGTATTAGCTTTGGTTTGAATTCATACGACACTCATTCCACAACAGTGGATAGAGTAAAATGAACAACCTTGCGTCGCTGTATATGAAAAACCAGCGGTCAATCTGAAGCGAGTATTTATTGAGCTTGTAAAGTCTCTAATGATCCTCTTGAGATTTCTAACATCTTCCATAACTACTTTTCTTGGGTCGGTGAAAACCTAGCGTCACGCGCGCCACGTTCATCTCACAATTTTACCGAATACTGGTCTCCTTATTATAACCCAAGCTCTTTCTTTTTTGATCCAGTTTCTCCAGTGGAGATTGAGCGTGAGATACTTTTGATCCCCAAAAATTAATCTGACGGTCTCTACTCTTGTCCTATCCGTATTTTAACTGACGCTAGATGCGTTATTTCGGGCCGAAAGTTGTTCCTGTGTACAAAAATGACGATAAGCCTGAGCCAGATAATTATCTTTCGATATCATTACTGTCTATTTTCAATCGGATATTTGAAAAATTAAAGTACCACCGCCTCAAATCCTTTCGTGGTAAAAACGGTATTCTATTTAAGTCACATTATGGCTTCCGCGAAAAAACGTTCCACGCAACATGCCATTATTGACAGTGTTAATGTCATTTAAAACAATATGGACCAAAAATTTTTCACTTGCGGGATCTTTTTAGACTTAAAAAAAGGCCTTTGGTACCGTCGACCATTTAATCTAGCTTCCTGACGGCATCAGAGGAATTATCAATGACCGGTTTGTCTCATACCCTCTTGGTCGTTCACGAGTAACTGAAGTAGGTTTTAACTTATCTACCGAATGTATGAGCTCGTGGTGTCTCACAGGAGTCTGTGCTTGATCCACTGTTATTCTTAATCTGTATTAACGACAATATGTTCACAACTCCTCAGCCAAATGCTCATTCTGTCTCGTTGCTGATGACACGAACTTGCTGTATGCTGCCACTAATTTGAAATCTCTCGAGAAAACCGTCAATAGCGAACTGCCCAAAGTCTTCTACTGGCTCAATGCAAATAAGTTAACGCTCAATGCTAAAAAGTCAAATTATGTTATCTTTCGTCCATATCAACGTAAGTTGAAGTACTCGTTAATATTGAAATGATTGATAACTGCACCCAAATTCCTACTACCCTTGAGTGTAAAGACCATGTTAAATATCTTGGTGTCCTGTTGGACAGCAATTAAAGCTGCATGGAAATTTCATATTAATAATGTTGCATTAAAAGTAATTCCCGTTGCATTAAAAGTATTGCCCGTCTTTGACACTTCGTCCCACGTCCTACCCTTTTAAATATTTATCAATCTTTGATATTGCCTTATTTGACGGCATACGGTTTGGCGGCTTGGGGTCAAGCTGCCAAAACCCATTTACAAAAAATTCTCGTGCTATAAAAACGAGTCCCTCTTTTGATGTATTTTTCTGAACCCAGAGCACATGCTGTGCCTTTATTTGTTTCCTCAAAAATTCTACCCTTACAAATGTTATATGCTGAAAAAGTATCTTCTATAATGTTTGACGTCTCCTGCTTGAATGTTCCGTCTAACAGCTGTGATTTCTTTGCTAAAGCTAATTCAAAGCACAAGCATGAGACCAGGTTTTCTTCCTCTGGAAATTAAAATCAACTTTAGAACGCAATACCCAACGAATTCCGTCAGCTCTGTAAGGGAGCTTTTAAAATACATTTTCATGATTTGTTGCTCTCGATAATGGAAACGGAGGATGATTATGTCAGTGAAGTGCCCAATCCGCTGCAAAAAATTGCAAAATCTGTAGCCACGACTTATTACACTAATTATTGGTAGGTTCTTCAGTAAATTTGTCTTGTAATTCCATTCTGTAAGACTATTTTGTAACTTTAGCTTATTTATCCGCATATTTTATTTAGTTTACTTCAATATAATCTTGTTCATAGCTTCTTTTAATTTAATATTTATGACTGCTGTAACCTTTCCACTCCGCCCGCCTAGTCTAGCTCTTGCTATTTGCGGGCGGAGATGGCAAAACGATGAGTGTAAAAATAAAGTATATATGTAATGGGTATGGTGATGGTTATTTTTATGAAACTCCTTGTTAATTCGAGTTGTTTTTCTTTTGCAATCGCGAGCGGGTTGAATTATTAAGAAGTGTTGTTGTAAATGAGGACAATTGTGTCACTATTTCAGAAACTCTGATAAAACAAGAACTTCGTTCATAATGTTCTCTTCGTGAATTATTAGCCAATGAGTTTACAACAAGAGTTCTTTGTAGACGTGGCCCTAAGAAAGAATACTACACAGTCCGCGTACAGCTTTTGGAGTAGCATCACGAGCTGTGGATGGTAACCGTAATACACAGACTACATACGAGATTACAAACGAGACGTAGACGCACTCGGCCTAGTTCAATATGGAATCCATTACTTTTTTATCCCAGGCCTGACATTTGCCTACATTTTAATGTTTTTTTTTTTATAAAGCAGGAAGGAACCCAAAATCGCGGCAATAAATTTGTTCTGCGAGTCTAATCTATTACGTTAAGAGTGATAACATGAAAATATTTTTTCCTCCTTTTTTCCCCTAAACTTAGGTTGTGCATTTGATCCAGTAGGAGTGTCGGCTAATAACGATATTTCTAAGCAGAGGTTTTCAGCTTCGTCATCTCTTAGCGGCCGCAGTCCATCTGATGGCCAATTAGAAGGATCCAATGCCTGGATTCCTGCCAACAATGACAACAATGATTTCCTCCAGATCGATCTGGGATCTCGTTACTTTGTTTGTGCAGTAGCAACACAAGGAAATCCAAATGCTAATGATTGGACAAAAACATACAAGATAAAGACGTCCCTGGATAATGTCTGGAGGACATTCTACTCAGAGGGTGGTTCCGAAAAGGTACATCCTTTTTTGCTGTAGATGAAGTAATAGCGAAATTATAATCGTGGAGACACTAAGTAATAAAGGACTGTGTTTATCTCTTAGCCTCGAGAACTAGGATTTCACATGCCGAAGTTGCTTTCGCTCCTTTCTCTCTCTTCCATTTGCTTTCCTCTCTCTTCTCCCATCTTCACCGTCTCTAGTTGTCTTATCCTTTTCTTCCTGTCTCCTGCCTTGCTTTCTTTTCCCCCTCGTTACTACAGCCTTCCTTCCTTGGTCTCTTGCTGTTTACATAGGAAACGTTAGGGAAATAAGTAGTAAAATGTGAAAGAAACTGACATAGACGTGATTTTCCTTTTAACATCCTCTGCCTTTTGTTCTGCCGGCGGGAGTCATCGTCAATGTAGTTGTAATCCTCAGAAATATCGTTTGTTTATATGTTTTTTCTCTCCTGTTAATTGTGAGCGGATAGGGTGTAACTCAGTGGCGGATCCAGGGGAGAGGCCCGGGGAGCCTGCCCTCCCTTATTTTTGGACCAAACTGAGGCCCGAGGGGCCGAAAACATTTTCTTTTGAAGGCCGGGGTCCCTCATATCAGAAGGTCTGGATCCGCCACTGAGACTTAGGCTATGTTAAAAAAGAACCAGACGAATTTTCGACCGGTTGAAAACTTTCACCGGACACGAAACAGTTCAATATTTTCGCTCTCTTGACACGGAACACCCGAAGTAGTTTGAGAATTTTAATTATTTTCAGTTGTTTTTCCATCTACCCATGCGCAGAACATTCCTTCTTCTGAAATTCAGTATGGCGTCTCCCAGCTGAGTTAACACGCATCCATGCAACCACGCCCTTGCTACACAAAAATTTAGATGGTTAAAGGTGTTCACACCTAAACGCACGAATTTGTCTTTCATCAGCATTTTATAGAAATTTTTGTTAATTTGCTCTTAGACATTTACTGGAAATGGTGACAGGAACAGCATTGTAAGAAATGAACTATCTGAGTCACTTGCTGCCAAGTTTATTCGTTTTTATCCAGTTACATTTCAAGGAAGGAAAGCATTAAGGGTGGAGGTGTATGGATCTAAGCAAGGTTGGTCTCTTAGTACATACCCAATACATGCAGTTCAAAAGACAAACACAGCATTAAAAAATTGCACTTTTCCGGAGTGTCAATGTATTTAACACGACAGTGCAAATAAGGGACACTATTTTTTTACGGGACCGCCATTTTACGTGTTCATCCGAGCCAGGCGAAGGTCTACCTGTTTGCTGGGCAAAGGGAGTACCTTCATTTTCTCAGTTATTTTAATACCCTGAGTACTGGTCCGTCCCTGGGAATCGAACACGCGACCTAGCTTACACTCTGCAGTCGAACGCTCTACACACTGAGCTAACCCTGCCGCTAAATTCTGGTTTGTACATAAGATGTAAGGAAACTGACTTGCCACTTGGTTCAGTGCTCAGTTTTAATAGGGAGCTTAAGCATGCAACCATGACGGCGACGACATCAAGAACCTCACTTAAAAAAAGCTTCGGCGCTCTTTCAAACTTCATCGCTGTTGTTTCATTACGCTAAATTTGTCAAATGTTAGAGAATATTTCGCGAGTTGAGTTCTGAAGATCTGTATCTCAGTTTAAAAAAAAAACAAAGGAAAGTCTTTGTCTTGTGTTCAGATTCTCAACGAAACGTGAAATTAAGGAGTTCCACGTTGTAGTCGTGCAGTGACGGCAAAGAAATGTACAAAACTACCTAATGCACGTGCAAAGTTGTTGTTTTGCTTATCTAAGGGCCCGTCCACATGTATATTCGTTTTTGTTTGAAAACGGATATTTTTTTTCTCCGGTTCAGCCTACCTTCCACACTCACTAATGCAGTGAAAACGGTCAACGAAACGCACCTTTTCAATAACGCTCTCCAGAGTGGAGATTTTTAAAAACGTACTCGGCTTTTCTTTTACGTGTGGACGGACGAAAACTGTTTCGAATTCGGAATACGATGATGTCATACACCATTTACTTCTAGCATAACGCATGCTCAATAATAAAGCTTTGGTGTTTCCATTGTTTTAGCGTTTTCGTGTGGACGGGTGACTACGATTCGAATTTGCTACGTGTGCCTCCGTTAGGTCACTCATTAAACTTTTAAAATTTCTTTTGTTTTTTTTTTATGAATTATTAATCAGTTTTTGAACTCTTTTTTTAAATTTCCATCCGTTTCATATTAGTGACAATGACAAAGAAGGAAACAAACGAGGAGGGACAAAATATAGTGAATCTAATTATTTAAAGCACTTTTTTTCTAAAGTAAAGGAGAAAACTAAACAGAGAGGAAACAAGAAAACGTGAAATAAGTATAGATGTACAAAGATTGGTCAGGCAGTAATTAGGAAGCCTAACCAACGACGACGGAGACGACGACAACGGCAAAAAAGCAATAGGTTTTTCCCCGTCCACATGTATCCGGATATTTTTTATTACAATGATTACCTCCATTGTCAAACAAATACTCAACCACCCAATGACTGTTTTCTGTGAAATATCTGTTCGGAAAAGCAAAAATTGTCTAGATTTTTTTAGATGACCGTTCCATTCATGTATAGTTTTTGAAGCCTATCTAATAAATTCCTTACGATTTTGTGAACTTTATTTTTTTCCATTTCACTTCCGAGGTTAAGCCTTTTTTTAGTAGAGAAGGGAAACCTAAAATTTTTGGAACCAAAAATGCAATGCACAGAAAAATTGTCTCTTTCGTAAAACTCTAAATTGCAGCTAAAATGTTCGCAAAAATAATGCTGAAGCCCTTGTAAAAAGACTCAAGCTGCCCTGGGATGACCGAAAAAAAAAAACATTTTTATCGCTACTTAGGATCGTTTCTAGATATCTAAAAGTACTCTGGTTAGCCTAAAAAGTGTTTCAATGCATTCAGGAGGAAACTTTACGTCCAACTTTAGACCAAAAATAACCCCAAATCTAAATATTAGTGCAAGAATGAGTGGATCTATATCAGCGATTTTGAAGTCGTTGAAAGTCGCTGTCTGTATTATCAGGTTTAAAACCTGATAATCGAAACTGCTCGGTTTTTAAACAGTACATAAAAATTCTTAATAAAAATGCCATATTTCTTGATGTTTTTACAGGTTGCTTTGAATCGTTTAAGAATGAACGATTTCAACCGACCAAGGATTTTACAATTACAGCATCCTCAGAACTTACTACTTATAGAGCTACTTATAGTCGCCTTTATGGTACTCACGGTTGGTGCAGCTCTTCAGCATCCCTATCTCAGTACTTACAGGCTGATTTCAATAAAATTGTAACAGTCACAGGCGTGGCCACTCAGGGAGATGCTACAAGGGACAACCGGGTGACAAGCTATTTAATCCGCTATGGATACGATGGTAAAACATGGATTAGTTACGGAGCTGGACAGGTAAATTTGCAACATGTATTCATATATCTGTCTGGATTTGCTTAAAGGGACCTCCAGTAGTTTTTCCCCGACATTCTCATTTGGGGCTCGTTTACTTTTCTTTTTTTCTTTGTTATAACATTTTGAGTGCACAAATCGTCTAACAAGCTGCAGTAGGCATTAACTCGGTGTAAAATCCTTTGAAACTCACGAGTGACGTAAAACAACGAATACAAAGAAGCCACTGAGAAGCCAACACAATCGAGCCAAGGAAAATAATAACTAGAAAACAAAGAAAAACTTCACAGGTTTTTACACCGAGATAAACCCTAAAATCATGTACTTATAATGCTGTCTGCATTTAGCCTGTTGATCCCCCTCCCCCGGCCCTACCACGAACATCACTACCGGCGATCATTTCCCACTATTCTCATTTTCGTGTGATAAAACAATCCTACTTGAAATCAGCGCGCTCGATAGAAGTTGTTTTCTGTGGTCGGTTAATTTTCTAGTTTTCCTTTTGGCCGCCTGGAGCAAAGTTTTCAGGAAGGCACTATTAAACCTTATGAAGGAACAAGTCTCAAGATTGGCAATCGTCCAATTACCGTCGTCTAGTGTTACCGTATTTCGTCTCATTTTGGCTACACGGTTGAAACACTGACCAAGGGCTCAAGACAGAAAAGTATCATATTGCGAGCTTTGTTGTAAGCGGTGACGAGTCTCTGGCTTCAAAACGTAGGTTGTAGGAGTCGAACAATGTAGCAATTTTTAGTCCGACTGTCCTCCTATTACAGCCTGCAATTTGAAGCTCCGCAATGAACCTATTTGTACATTAACTGTGTGTGACTATCTAACGTACTAAATATTAGAAGCCAATGCAGATTCATTCACATCTATAACTCTTTGAAACTTTCAAGTAGACTTCAAGTGAACGTTTAAATCTTACCTTTTGTCGGACATAATAGGGCCATTTATACGAGGAAAAATAAGACGCGTCTTAAATAAGACGCGAACTGTACCATTTATACAAGCATGTCTTATCTAATAAGACGCGTCTTAGCTAAGCAGCGTCTTATTTTAGACGAAATGTGCCGTTTATACGGAAAGTTCGCGTCTTAAGTAAGACCCGTCTTATTTTTCCTCGTATAAATGGCCCTAATGAGTAGACAGGGGAGATTATTACCCTAAAGCGGAAGTTTTACTTAGTGCTTAATGTATCCCTGACAACTTGTCTTGTTTGTCCGTTAATTATTGGAACTTCAGTCGAGGAACGGGCCCCTGAAGGGACATTTGCAACCCCGGTTAGGCTGACTCGTGTCCAGTCACGAGAAGCGTGACTAAAGGGAGCGCGAGGGGTGATGGGAAGGAAAAGCAGAAAAATTGCTCCTTCCCATTACCTCTAGCGCTCCCCTTCAGCCGGTTCGGGAACATACCACAGATTGTGGTGTCCTTTAAATAAAATTATTTGTATATCTCCACTTACTTTGTTCTTGATCTACCACTCAGCATTTGACTGGAAACAGCGACAGAAGTACCATTGTTGTCCACTGGTTTGCTCCTCCGTTTGCAGCGCAATATGTCAGAATATTTCCCAAAACATATACTGGTGAAATATGTATGAGAATGGACTTGTTTGGCTGTAAGGATTGTAAGTATAATTTCTTAGAGGGGGATTTGTGAAAACTGAGATACATGTGTTGCCGTATACAGCCAATAATTAATAGTAATAATACTTAAAAATTTATAACGCGCCTTTTCCATGCAAATATGATCAAAAGCGCGTTACAAAGCTTTGAATGTTAAAAAAGAAAATAAAAGCTCAAATGTACACAGCAATTTAAGCTAAAAAGTAAATTTAGCTTAAAAATTTGAATAAACAAACTAGCTTAATCTTAGTATCGCACGCAGCCGTTTTTGTCTCGTCACACAACTCTCCTCCCCATCTTGCTTCCTCGGGTAACCAATAAGAACAAGGAATGTGCCTCACTTTGCCCGCTAGCCACATAATAAGTACTTTAGTGCTATTTGGTATGATGCAGAACTTTCTAGCCTGCGCAAAGGAAATGGGATTGAGATATCTACTGGCAGGATAACTGCTGTCGTCGAAAACGGCGGCATCTGCATTTAAGAGTGAAGTTTGTATCGTAATGCAAACCTTTTTGCCAGTAGACAGTGTTTGTATGGGTTGTCCTACAACTTCGCGTTCAATTTGCAATTTATTTGCACGAGTGTGTTTTTCAAAAAAGTATCAAACGGGCAAAATTCACTGGATCAACATTCGTCCACTAAACATCCCTACAATGCAATTCGATCGACGCAACACCTGAACCCAGTCTCACGCGCAACCTCAAAGTGGCCAATAAAGATTTGCGGCACCTGATTGGTTATTAAACAATTCTATTGTTTTTTTTGCCAATCACAATGCTTCATTTACGGATAATTGAATTATATTTCCTCGTTTTTGTACTCTGCTTACTTATAGGCTGTTTTTAGTCCTCTATTTTCCCGATCGACCGCTCTGCATTACAGGCGGCCAGCATATATCTTGGATTTGTATCAAATCTACTTTCTCGCCTCCCTCCCCCCGAATAAACCACACACACTCTAAACCCCGGCTCGATCTTGAAACTGCATTACTGCTCTCAGCCAATCAGATTCAATGAACCTAATGGCGTGTAAAATTGAGATATTGTATTTGATAAGTTTGCCTAAGTTATTTCTTGTCGTCTTTTCATTAAATATTTGCTTGTCTCTTTCAGACCAAGTTTCGTTGCCGTTAAACGTTGATCTTGATGATGTTGGTGTGATAGCCAACACTAGTCAATCTGTGACCCTGACCTGTGTGGCTAGTTACAGCCCTCGACAACCTTCTGGGTATAGTTGGAGCAAAGATGGAGCGGGGCTGTCTGACACAACCCCCTCTCTTACCATACCATACAACAATGCCAGTAATATCTACAGTAACTCTTGCACAAGAAAGCTCACTTCAGTCAGTGGAGTCCAGTGTAATTCAACCTACCAATGCTCTGCATCACTTTCTGGAATACAAGGCAGTCATCAGACCACTGCAAATGTTATAGTGTCCTTAAGTAAGCAAAAATTTGTGCGTACCTTGGAACGCCTTTTTACTCGTTATCGTGAAGGTGAAATTTAATTTAATATACGGGATGACGCAGTTTTCAATAACTAACATAATTGAAGTTCTTTATAAGGACACGAAAATATTGCATTCCAACAATACATGACTGCAAACGGTACTAGATGAACAAGGAAGTACTTTCTAAAAAATACCTCAACCTTTAACGTATTCTAAGTGGGTAACGTATTTTTAACGGGTTTGTTTATTCGTTGATTTTGTCACTTGCTCAACGGTTTAAGTGCTGGGTTTTAGATAACCTTATAAGTAAGGCTCATTATGAGGCACATTTTTGTTGTTTTCAGAGAAACCTGGCAGGCCAGTTGTTCAAGTTAATCCAAGTGACGTTAAAGCAAGATCAGCATTAGTCACATGGCCGTATAATCCTGGAGCGGATGAAATGCCTGTAACTGCCTACAATCTTGAGTATCGAAATAGTACTTTTGCAGAGAATATATCTTTGGGAGCTGTATTAAGTAAACGGATTATCAACCTCAAGCCATACACAGCCTACAGTGTTCGGGTGTTAGCCAACAGTGTCTTAGGAAAGAGTCAATGGAGTAATGTCCAGAATTTCGCAACAAAAACTGCCAGTAAGTGTTGATGCAATTTAGATGCAGTGCTAAGAACAATAATTTAATATAATACGTTCTTGTTCCAAAATCATCGCCACATCGTTTTAGCGGTCCCATTCAGTCGGGTAATGAAATTTTAACTACTTCTGCTATATCTAATCGATATTTTCATTTTAAAAAATCTGAAGAACTGCGACCGATAAAGGTGTGCAAGCAAACGTATTCAGTGATTTTCATGTAGTAATCAGGCGTCCGGTCATGGATAGAACTATTCTGACTGAGGATAAATCAATCTAAACTTTCTCTTTTTAGAACCTGAAGTCGATGTCCAGATCGTGAGTGTAACAAGTCCTACTTCGCAGTCAATTCAAGTGATTTGGCAGGTAAACATAAGATTTATTTTAACAAAAACTCGTTCGTGTTTCATAAGTACTTCGTTTCTCAAGAGAGTTGCCTATTATTTCCATGCCTCTCCAACGAGTACTACCCAGTCGCTATTGAGGTGCACGGATCTTCTCCTCACCCTCCCCCCAACCTCTCCCCCCCCCCCCTTCTCCACGCCTCCATCTTCTCTTACCCCGAAGCTTGTAAATGGTGACTGTGTACGAATCTGGTTTCATCAAACAGAAGAACCTATGTAACCACTGCCATCTTTGTTCATTCATGTTTACTGCTTTGTGTAAACAACGGGAAAAAGTGCAGGCTTGAGCTTGTCTGCGTCAATCCTGCAAATTTATCATTTTCAGATCTTAAAGTTTCATGGCGTTCACTGTTAAAAGGTTTGAAAATAAAGATAGATAATGGGGAAAGGAGACTTGTTGTGAAAGCTGGCAAACATCGAAGATAAACATGAAAGTGCTGCAGGTTATGTTGGGAGGTTTGTAAGGGTGCACAATCCTTTGTTTTTTGTTCACGAATTATGACTAAAGGAATTAATGCAACATGATAGAAATAATATTGAACGTTATGCACCGTCAAGCTCCTAAAAAGATAACAGAAGCATTTATTTAACGATGTATTACTTGAACACTAATTTAGTCAAGTTCATTTTGTAGACACCAAGCATCACCAATTTAAACGGACCCCTTAGAGGGTACAGCATTGAATACAAGGAAGAAGGGAAATCTTTATGGACAACAGTCAATGTCAGTGACTCATCAACCGATGAGACTTTACAGAGCCTGAAGAAATGGACATTATATTTCATTAGAATCGCAGTCAGTAATGGCGACTTTCTTGGTCCACCGGGTCCTAAAAAGCAAGCTCGGACGCTAGAAGATGGTTTGTGTACTCCTTGACTTAAGTTGTTTTACTTCAGCTTGTTTTTTCTACAATTATCTGCCTCTTTTCCCCCTTGATCACTTCGAAAACAAGAGATAACTGCCAAAAAAAAAACTACCAAAAGGGGTGCAATTGACTTTCACCTCTGTCTCATTTTATATTTAGCACCCAGCAAACCGCAGATGTTAGGCATAAGCTTACAAGAGCCAAGTGAAAGTACAATGCCCAGAATGACGGTCCAGTGGCAACAACCTGCGGAACAAAATGGTATCATAAGGAAATATCGATTGGTTTTCACCTACACCATTGATGGAATACAAACTGACATTGGAAGTGAAACAAATAATCAAACCATGAGGTACAGTTTAGATGTTTTCGGTGGAATACAGTACAGAGTTGAAATTTGGGCAGAAACTGTTAAACCCGGGCCAAGGCTAACTGGAACTCACCAAGTACCAGAATTCAGTAAGTATCTGTTTTTCAGTTCCCTGCTGCTATTGCATTGTGGCCCTTTGTGTTTAGCTGATGTGTGAATACCATACGCAACAAAAATTATTATGGGTGCTAATTCAGTGGTGGATTCAGAGCTGGAGGTAAGGGGGGCGCTGGGGGGGGGGGGGGGGCGTGGGACTCTGAAAAAAAATTGCCAAAGCGAAGTATTAAATAGGCCATTTTCGAGTTCCCCCGGGCCTCTGTTTCAAAACGAGGGCAGGTACTCAGCCTCATTCTTATGCAAATAAATATCATTTTCACAAGAAAGGTTGTGCACCTAGCCTCATTTTGAAAGTGAGGGTTTTTGGAACTCGGAAGTGGCCTATTACCTCAGCCATGATGGCCTCGGCTTTTGTCCAAAAATAACGGGTGCCTGGGCCCCCCGGGCTCCTCCGGCCTAGGCCCCTCCCCTGGAATCGCCACTGTAATGTAGTAACAAGCACAGAGAAACATCAAATTATGATTGTCTACCTCTGAGATGCCAGCCTTGACAATTAAAGAACGATATCGGGAATAACAAAATAAAATGTTGATTACGACGAGAATTGAACTTACTAGTTCTAGATTGTATCTCACAGCACTTCAACCGATTGAAGTAATTGTTTATATGAAATTCAATCCAGTTTATCCGTTAGTAAAAACTACTTCCTGACTCAACCGTGGAATCTGGCGCTGCTCACAGCAGAGCAGAACCATAGTGGAGTTAACCCTTAAAGCCCTAAGAGTGATCAGCATCAAATTACTCCTTGTTATATCAGTGCTTCATAAAACAGAGTGGTCATGAGAATTACGGACATGATCACACAATATGAATTTGCTTGATATTTTATCAACTTCTCCCCACTACTTCCGTAGGAAATAAATAGGGTCAATCAATGAGAATTCAAATTTTGATCTTAAGGCTTAAAGGGTTAAAGAGTTTTTAGATGAAATTAGACAGCTTACAAATCACCTTTTGTGGATTTTTAAATGAATGTATCATTTACCTCTCTCAGTTTCTGTGATGCACATGAGATGAAAATTTGAATTCTTACGTTACAAACGTAGCACGATCAAGTGTCACATCCTTGTTTACTCCTTTTTAATGTTGGAATCTTAACTTTATGAATCAACTCCTGAATAGATTCCAGTGTTAAAATGTGGCGGGGTTGAACGGACGTAAATGGTTAAAAGAGACAATCTTATCGACGGCACTTTTAACTGTGACTGTGAACGACAAACTGCAAAACGTTTTCTCTCACTTTAGAAGCCCTACGGCGTACAAACAGTTTGGTGACGTGAGAGAAGTGAAGGGAGGGAAAGATTTCGGAAACTATCCACCTACCCCTCCCCTAAGCCAACATAACCAGTTTCTTCGCTCTTAGGGCAAAATGTTGGTTTAGGGGAGGGGTAGGTGGGCAGTTTCCCAAAATGTTTAATGATCCAAGATTTCCAGGACTATACTTTCACTAATTTATGCCAATCGTGGTTAGTGAACTTTATGGTATGTATTATAAATATGCTTATTTTAATTTTTATTATTACTGTTTTTATCTTTTATTTTTTCCCTCCTTATCCTTATCCTTATTGCTAGGGATAAGAACTTGTTATTCTACAAAAGAGTCATTTTATCTTTGGGGTACCACAGGTTTATTTTTTTATCCGTTGTTTTTTTCTCTTAGAACCAAGCGCGTTACCTCCCAACATAACCTCTGAAAAGATAAACGAGACAACTTACAGAATAAGTTGGAATCCTCTTCCCAGAAACACAAGTAATGGAAGAGTGATCGCTTACGAAGTGAATCAGACGAAGCTTTCTACACCACGCACTGCAAGATCCGTGTCCTCTCCCTCAATTTTACAAAACACATCCCTCACTTTTATCGTTTTAACTGATCTTTTATCGTGCTCTGCTTACAAAGTTGAAGTACGTGCCTACACTTCTGCTGGGCCAGGAGTCTTTGGCAGCATGGCCCATGACATCGTGACCACAGGTATTTAAATATAGTCGGGGACAGAGCCTGATGTTTGGTTTTTTTGAGGGTGTAGATAGAAGTATTAGTTAGAGGAACTGTTCATTATAGAGAGATGTCCATGTTATAGGTATAGCTTGTATGAAGTTTTCCATCTTTGGGACAAGGAATACTTTCCATAATAGAAAGGAGTCCATGTTATGGCGATGTCCTTGGGGGGATTCATGACTGTACAGTCAAAAATTCTGAATACAACACCAAAACCATTGGTGTATTACCAAGGTGTTAGTAAATATAGAGGAAGAGATTGTTATATGTAGATTTAGCCAAGGCCAAAAGCGAAGCTCTCGAAGGAACCTTCAAGAAGTCTTTCTGAAGTAAAGTTTTCTGAGCCTGCACTCATTTTAAAACCATAACTGGTCAACGGAGAACTTTAATAAACACTTCGCCTCAGTGAGTGGTACATTTGAGCCCACGATACAATCATGTGACACTCGTCAGCGGACACTTATTTTGACAGCTGTCAATTGATCATAACATGGATGTCCAATATCAAGTTTTAATATAATTTGTTTGTGCCTTGGACTTTTGGTTGTAGTTCCAAGTGAACCAACTGACGTGAAGACGGAAAATCCTGATAAACGGAGCAAAACCTTGCGGTGGGGTTAAACCGAAACTACACCGCATTGATAGTTGGATTTTACTAAAATATATACATTGTATATGATCCAATGTCAAATGGTTACTGAAATCCCAGTAATAACGTTTACGCGCCGCGAAAAAGGCGCTTGACTGTTATCTTATTAAGAGATTTGGGCAACAGAAACAATATTAAGCGATTTCCACTTATCCTCGGTCAGTGTATTTGGAGTTTCTCACTGCCTCCCACATCTGGCACCAATCTTGCTGTAACCTTATGCTCCGAAGTGAATGGGGCCGTTTCGGTGACTAAAATAAAGAGAGGATCTTGCAAAAAAGAAAATACAGCTGTTTTTGGGTCTAATTTGGTTATCTTAATTAGGGCCAATAAAGACTAATTTTCTAGGACTCATTTGAATTCACAGGCTCAAATGGGTCCCAAAAAGACCTGGAATAGATATTCGATGGGGCTGCTGGTTTGGTCAAATGGCTCCACGAATCAGGTTAAATCGTACTTTCTAGTCGAAGGGTTAAATTAGAACTTCGGGACCAAGGAAGATCTTTCTAACATTCAGTCCACGGTGGAGTTATCCATCAGTGGATAACAATTAACCTCCTTAAAAGAAACAAGAAGGTTTAGAGCTCTTACATCTAGAGTCTGCACGTCTGAGTACCACTATAATTTTAAGATCAAAATTATGATTATGATTATGATAAAAATATAAATACAAACAATGAATTGTTCGTAAGATCTTAAGAACATGAACATCAATCGCATTCACTGCATTTGTAATAAAACAATTGCCTCTTTTTACTGAATTACCAGACATTGACGAGTGTGCTGTGTCTAATGGCGGCTGTAGTCACAAGCGTGTCAACATTGTGGGAGGCTTCAAATGTGAATGCCCTGACCCTGAACTGAGCATGTCATCTGACAACAAGACCTGTCACGGTAAGTATAAAAGAATAGCTGCTTTCTGGCGTTCAATATTAACTTTAAAAAATAATAATTTAAATGTAGGAAATTATAACTCAATGTCTGAATCCAATAGTAATCTAGATAGGCCTAAAAAATGTTAAAGTTCGCAAAGAATGCTTTGCTACTCTAGTTATTTTTTTGTTAATCGTTTTATTTTAGCTCCAGGTGTTAACGTGCAGTGTAAGAGTGAAAACATGACTATCATCATACCCAAGTCCCTCCTCTTTGGTATTGACCGTGAACACCTTCGACTCTTGGACACCAGTTGCAAAGCTGCAGAGAATACTACCCACTTCTCACTCACAACACCGCTGACTGGCTGTAACACAACAAGCAGGCACACACCCACAGCTATCGTCTACTCCAACGCAGTCTTAGACATGCCCGTGGCTGTTAAAAGTGTGGTGACACGTGTTCTTGAATTAGAAATACAATTCAGCTGTTTTTACAGCAAACGTGGCGTGGTTTCATCAGTTGTTTGGAAAGCAAGTAACAGAAAGCTTGTGTTTAGCAATGAAGGAGAAGGGAATCTGAGACTCGCACTTGACATGTTTCCTAACAAAACATTCGTGAGTCCTTACACGACGAGGGACTTCCCTGTGGCAGTGATACTTCGCAAGCCCCTCTTCTTTGAAGTGTCAGTCATATCAGATGATAAGCAGCTGTCAATCAGAGCAGACCGCTGTTATGCCACGCTTACTCAGGATCGTACGAACCCTCTGAAGTATGAGTTCATTAAACAAGGGTACGACAAAAAAACATATATTATAGTACAATGACATTTCTCTGTAAAACAAAAAATGCAGTCAGTTAACTAACAGACGATACACGCGGACAGGGGGACTGGAGCCGAAATGTGTCCCGCAGTGGTTTCTGGGATCGTTAGTGGCGACGCACATGTCAGCTATTGGTCAATTTTGTCCTGTATCTAGTTAAAGTCCCAGAAGTCTTTGCGAAAGTTAACTCGGTCCAGTTTCCTTCCGGTTTTAAAAGTGGCAAATTGTTGTCGAACAAAAGCAATGTCATCTTAGCGGAAGGGGTTAGTGGAGTTGGGTGTGTTCTACGAGTTTTTACACTGACTCACCGGCGTAAAATTCGTTATGTAGTCGGCCGCTAAGTATGTCATGCACTTAATTTAAACGATTAAAGCAATTAATTAAACCGATATAGACACAGCATCTTCATTTCTTTTTATTTGTACTTATTTTTTAACTCAGTTATAAAGGCAGCTTCTACCTTTGTTTGATGCCATTTCTCTTAGATGCCCAAGTGATGCAACCTTACAGTACCATTCTGCGCCCTTAGCTGGTGTTCAGCGGTTTAGCCTGGAAGCCTTCAAGTTTATTGCAGATCATCCATTTGTTTTTCTTCACTGTCACGTGATCCTCTGCAATGCCTCTGACCTGGGTTCCATATGCAATAAAGGCTGTTCAGCAGAAGGCGACAGACGAAGACGTGAAGTTAGTCCCCAAGAAAATGACGCCTACACTTTGGGAGAAGGCCCAATCTACCTGGCGCGCGGAAAAGAAGACGAAATACAATCTAGTGGTCTGGGTATGAGGGGTATGTATTAGTGGGCATGTAGCATAAAATTTATAAGATGACTGAAATAATCAGCATTTGGTTCTAGTTTAAAAGAGCCGTGTTAAAATGGACTACACGTGATGATGATGCTGATACTTCTGATTCAATATTGCGAAAAACTTTATTACCAAACTTAAAGTAAAGGACCGACTCTCTTATAACTTCTGGCTGCATCTAGTACTCAATATCCCGCCCTCCTTTTTGTCTTCATACGAAGCTTCCATGGCACCTTCCGATACTGAATATGTAGCCATCCTAATTTCACCAAGTAAACTAGATTCTGATCATTTCTATATCTGATTGCAAACTTATCGAGCCTTGCACCTAAATTGCGTAATTGAGCATGAAACATCTTTCGCAACAATGACTCAAACTGCAATACCCTGAAATAGGTATTAAGAAGTGTGTCCCGTTTCTTCATTCCCGACCATTTTGTTGATTCTGAAACTAAATTTCATCTTTCTAGGTTCCAGTCCCTCCATTATAATGGCTCTACTTGTGACAAGTATCGCATTCCGGTGTGTACACCGCTGATAACCGTTAAGAAGTCACCTGACAGGACTAATGGTAATATCAAGTTACGACAAAAGATGAAAGCATGCTTATTCACGTTAACTTGATGTCACACATTTAAAGGGTACCTTGTATTAGAGATATTCAAACTGATGAGCTTAGTTGATTCATATTCATTGTTCAACGGCTTTTTGCTTTCAACGCCTAGAAGATCTCTCTATAAAGTAGAAAGACAACTCAAACTTTTCACCTAACCGAATTCCTCTATATTTCTGAAACATTATAAAAGCTATCTTTAATCTTTAAGGCCTAGGGCAAACGTCGAACTTTTCATGAGACAAACCAAACTAAGTGAGTTAAGTTCGATGTCTGGCTTAGTTAAGTTCGTCTGAATGAGTTTGGATCGTCCAAGACGTTCTATCAGTCCCTTCCAGACGGACAGAACGTCTGACGATCGTTTCCGGGACAAACGTCAATCTTCACATGCCACGAACTAAACTAAAGCTTTAACAAAACGGGCAACAAAAAAGTGCAACTTGTTTTGCAACATTGCAGCAAAACGATTTGAAAAGCGATGTTGCGCGATTTACCACCCACGTTCAAACCTATTAACAACTTTATTTGTTGCAAGACAGGTTTGATTTGAGTGGTAAAACGCCCAACATCGTTATTCAACTTGTTTTGCATCGGTGTTGGAAGACAAGCTGCACGTTTTTTGTGGCACGGAAATAAAAGATTTGCATGATAATGTATATTCAGGTACCCTTAGAGAAAGAAGATTTGAATGATTTTGAGTGGAATTATTAGGCACTTTTCATTTAAATTTTAATTGGAAAGGGAACTAACTTGATTATAGACCTTTTACGCTTGCATGTTTCGTTTTCTTAATTCAGATCACGGGATTTTCTCAATAGTCCTTCCATAAATTATGCATCCAAATGCACGTGGATAGGACGACATTTGAACGAAACAGTTTCCGAGAAACCTAAATTGATCCAGAAATTGTCATGTTCTGATTCTGTACCTGTAGTTCTTGAGGTTGACTCCAGGAAGTTTCAGTATAAAGTCCTTGAAAATAGAAGAGAAAAATGACATACGAGTAAGTGGCGATAGCTTTTCAGGCGCACTTGTTTAAAAGGTAGATAATGCTATCCACCAAATGAATCTCCATCCAATGGATAACGCAGTTGCTTTCTCTTATACTTGTCCTCTAGATAGCGCAATGCTACTTAAAGTAACAGACAAACGCTAAACTAACCTACAATATCAATCAAACCATATAGGGATTTTAAGCAAGCGTTATGATCATTACACGTTTCTGGAAAACTGCCCACCTACCTCTCCCCTAAACCAACATTTTGCCCTAAGCGAAAAGTAAGTGTTAATGTTAATTTAGGGGAGAGGTAGGTAGGCAGTTTCCCAGAAACGTACAATGATCCCTACAGGGAACATTCGGATGCGCGCAAACACCAAATGACTTAATACAAAAGATTGAAATCACAGTGAAAAAAAATCCACGCCATAACACAAAGGCAGCCGAAAATGGTTTCCACAACACCAAGAAGCTGCCAATCCTCCCCCCCCCTCCCCCACGCCCTTCCCTCAAAGAATTTTTCTTAGGTATCCCGCATGTAACATACGTCCTAAGAGAAATTTAAGACGCTACTGTACCTGCGGCCCCATGTTGTATGAGGAGTCTCAAGTTGCTGAAGTAGCGTCTGATCCTATCGACATGGTTGTGCTAGGATCAGGTTTAGGATAATTTGCCTGTGAATCAATAAAAAAATATCGTGATTATAGCTGCCGTAAGGCGACTTCTTTTGCCGATCACTGCTAACAATAGACGCACAACTTTATTCCGATTTGAGTCCTCGAGGATTACAGCAATAAGTAAGATGGTAGACTATTGACCTCAAAGACTCGACTGACATTAGGTCCGAATGTACCGTAATTAGTCGTATTTGATGTGTTGTGTTGTGGTTTAAAGTGAAATACAAGGTGAAAATAAAACTTCACGGAAATACTACGAGCGCAAAAGAAATACAGCAACGCACTGACATTCTTTTGACGCAAAACTTCTGACCGCAACAGAGATACTCCTGACAGGAAACTACTACTTACTGCTCTTGAAGAAGCAACGTTGAAATAGAAGCTAAACTGAAAATGAGGCGATTTAAGTTAAAAAACAACAAATGCAAATAAGGACTAGGCGCACGTGGTATTCCTAGGGGAGTTAATTTACAGCTAAATTGTTCTTTAGGGCGTTAGATACAATAGTGAATATGTCTGCATTTAACAGTCCTTTAATCTGAGAATACAGCTGACACCTCACAGCGTCATCACTGGTTTTCCCACGAAATGACTTCTGACAAACAACTGAAAAACTTATGCTGATGACGTGTCACTATTCAGATCTAGGTAGTGTTTCTAATTGGCCGAAGCAAATTTCCCTCACGATACGACCAATCGGAAGCAATAGCCAGCTCTGGGTAGTTACCCGTCATCAGTATGGAATTTTTGCGCTCGTTCCTCAGACGTCATTTCGCGGGAAAACAAGTGGTAGCTTTGCGAAATGTCAGCTGTTTTCTCAGGCTAATGGTCTTTCGGTGGCGAGACTGTACTGTTATTAACTGTTCAATGGAAAATCAATGCCCAAAGAAATAAAGGCGCACTCACCTTTAGTTCATCGAACAACTCAGCGGTTGCGTATGGATTATGACACCATAAGATTCTTAACTGGCAATTGAAGAGAAACAGCGTGTAGTTATGATTGCAAGCGGCAATGAAACCTGCTCCAGAACTGTAAATACTATATAAGGCTGGATAGCGTAATTTCAAAGAAAAAAAAGGACCAGATTAGGGATTTTGGCCTTGTAAATAACAGGAACATTTTCACAGACGTAAGGGGCCAAGAGTGATCAAGGATCATGATGGCCCAGGGGTGAGAGCACTCGCCTGCCACTAATGAGGCGAGGGTTTCAATGCTGGCGTGGACGCCATATATGGGTTGACTTTGTTGTTGGTCCTTTTTTTATGGCGCTAAGAGGTTTTTCTCCGGGTACTCCGGTTTTTCCCTCCCCTCAAAAACCAGCATTTCCAAATTCCAATTCCACCAAGTATCAGGAAGATGAAGAACGACCTAGTGAATATGCGGCCTCTAAATCGTTATTGATTGAGTGATTTAATATTTAGATAGGTACCCAACATTGTTTTACCTTGCGTATACTTAATTTCCTGGTACAAACAGTGTAGAAGATCAAGATAAAAGACAATTTTGGAACGTTGAAGGGCGCCGTCAAAGAACTAATGAATGATGCGTGAAAATTAGGACGTTTTTGGAATATGATGAACTTACGTCGTCCTCAGGGATCTGCCGCGGCGCTCGTTTCCAACCGTCAAACAAAACGCTTCAAAGGACTCCTAAAAACAGATACACATGATAGGTTCTGTCGCTAATTTTAAAATGTGTCTCTGCACTCTTTGATCTTTTGAAGGAGAATTACATGGTCCATTTACCTTTCCCTTTATAGTGTATGTTAGAATACAAAATAAAGATTATTTCATTATTTCACAAAGAATAATAATAATAACGCGAATATTTATACAGGATAACCTATCAGTTCTACTAAAAAGAACTGTAATCAACAGGGTCCTGTAATTATCTCATAAATAGCTAAAAAATAAAGAAGAAAATCGAAAAAGGAAAATAAAATAAAATAACCCTAAGAATTCTAAGATTTAAAAATCAAAATCTGTAAAAATCATCGACTTACAAGACTGAAAAGAGTTGTGAATTATGAAATACTATTGAACAAATTCTTTTATGTTACTCTTAAAAAGAAACCTAGGATTTAAATTTCTTAAATGCCGAGGTAAAGTATTGTAAACTAGAGCCCCTTGAAAGGCAAAACATCTTCGTCCAAATTCTAATTTGGCTTTGGGAATTTTAGTGAACACCCATTGTTTCTAGTGTTAATGTTGTGTTCAATTTTTGTAAAATATCCTTTAAAAGGGGTACAGACGTTATCCTGAAGACGATCAAACACAAGCTGGCAGGACTGTCTCTTTATTAAACTCTCCACTGTCTGGACTGATAATTTCCACCAATGACTTTCTGACTTCGACGTTCAATGCTTTCAATTCGACTCTTACGGGAACGTGACCAACAGAGACTCAAAGTTCCACAATACGTAAAAACAGGTTGAATCATTGCTTTGTAGATTTTCTCAGCACTGCTCTTGTCGA
>NC_133212.1:1731289-1736289 GCF_958299795.1 Porites lutea | reverse complement strand
ACGCCCAAAATCATCACGATGGTTCTCAAAGTGTCACGACGACAGCACCGGCCTCTGTGATGGTGCATGACATATCACCCCCGGGGGGGGGGGTACTTCAGGAATTTCTGGGTGGGGATGTGCCGCTGGGATCCTGGAACCCTTAACCTATACCAGAGCTAGTTCAGGTGAATTTTGCTACCCTATACTAGAGTAAATCCCCAAATCCCTCCTATCCTAGAGTGGCTGTTTTCCAGAAACTACTGAGGTCACGAGCAAAGTCTAGCCGAAACAAAACCTTATACCACAATCTCTAGTCTAGATAAAACTTCAACCAACTGATCAGTTTCCTGAAAAATAATACCCTATTCTAGACCCAAACGCTCTGATTTATATACCCTATCCTAGAGTAAACTGCTTGAAAACCATACCCTTCACAGCGGCACATACCTATATAGCCCATATATGGCAGTACCCCCTACCCCCCTCCCCCCCCCCCCCCCGGGCCCATCGCTTGGGTTCGAAAAGGTCGAACACCATTTCTCCTTTATATCAACTAAATTAAGTTATTTTTTTCATTTTTGTAACTATCAGAGCAAACTGCTATTCCACTATGTTTGCCTTTTTTCTCTTTATTCAATTCAGTCTTATTTATTCTGATTTGCAGAATTCGCAGAGAAATTAATGGATACAACTGCCTCACGACTTGCTAGACATTTTGTAAGAAACAAGGCCTTTAAGATGGCTTCTCAAACTCATTAATAATTCACAAAGAAAATTCAAAGGAAATTAATGTTTAATGAGTGTTTGGATATCGGATGAAAAACTGCTCATTTTTGCATCCTTAATTTCTCCTTCAAAAATGATTTTGTTTGAGAAGAAATATCAAACATTCGACCCAGTGTTTCATCACCAGATTAAACACCTCGAAGTTCGTCAAAAATACTCCGCTACGCGTCGTATTTTCAACTCTCTTCTCGGTGTTTCATCTGGTGATGAAAGACTGCGTCTCATGTTTGATATATTACATGAAGTTTTGTTCTGTCAGGATACGTCCGACGCGTTGCTAAAAGACACTCAACATGCTTAAGATTGCTGCTGAAATCGACAGACGACACAGATAACAAAGATGGAGTGATACTGAAAGGGAAGTCACATATAAGAGTATTGCGTGTCACACCATACGTGAAAGGTCAAAAATCGGCTTGAATCGAATCATTAATCGAGCGCAAATCTTAAAAAGGCAGTGCGCAAATTGTACTTTGTATTGCTGTTTTTTTGCTTAAGATGAGACATGGATGACAAAAAAAATATCTTATACTTCTTCGTGGCAATTTGTCTTTTGGGACAACGAATGGTATCAGGTAAGTTTACAGCAAAAATATATTGATGCTTTGTATGTTTACGTCCAGAAGAATAGTTAGACACCATGCAAGTCAAACAGCGAAGTATTTATTTTCATCCAGTTTGCGATGAACATCTTTTATAAAGCCATAAACCTCGCATTTTCCCTGTGGTCCCATCTCCACCGACTTCTTTCCGAACCGTGATCAATTTCGTCTAGTATTGCACCTCAGTTCAAACGCATTTTTGGTCGCATCACAATGGCGGAAGAATAACTTTCATTTTTCACGCATTGCGGAAATGAGACTGCAGGCAATGATAGAACTTGATTTGTACTTAAGAGTGTGTCCATGAGAGAACCAGGCAGGAGGTGATAATGCTCACATCACGGATTTCGCTCAAACTTGGCACAATTGATGGGTGTGGTGAGATATTAACCTCGACAAAAAATAAGGTCGCAATATTGAATTCCCTGGGATTTACAGGGACCCTCCCCCCCCCCTAAAAACGACAAAAGCTACTCATTTTTGCATAATTAATTAGCTGACTTTGGTTTGGCTGTTCAACAAGAAGAAAAGACAACTTCAAATCTAATCAACTTTATCATCTTCTATGTTTATCAAACTTAATGCTCAGTAATTTATTTTTACTCTCTAATTCGATCTCTTCCTATTATTTAGCCTAAAGTAAGGACATCTTCTCACTGTTTTGACCAAACCCTAAATTTAAGGTATTTTAGTGGCTAACATCTCCCATGAGCAACAACCTATGTACTTAACTCTCACATATTCTTTGAAAGACATCTTTAAGGTTATCAAGTCAATCATAAAATATTTGGGCAATCTCATACTTTATCAATAATGACGTATTATGTACATCTGACTTGACGCTTATTTGTCATTTGACCAAAATTTGAAGAAACGTAACATTCGTTTTTTTAAACAAAAATAGCACAAAGTTGACGAGAAGTCACAAATCAGATGCGTCATTATCGATACTAATAGCGGAATTGTTAGAACGTGTCACCTGAGGCATGTTTTCTGTGTTATTTATGGACGTTTGGATGGATATTTTCTGGAACGCTTGAGTAAACACAAGGAGCAAAAGAGTTAGTTCAAAACTTCGATCGGTCCAACTTGTAGCTATAGGTGAAACGAGACCCAACAAGGATAAAAGATAGTGAATAAATGTTACATACACGTCTCTCAGGTGCTTTAGTCCAGACTTGCTGCTCCAGTTTCGTCTGGTCCTTTGTGGCGTTACTTCGTGACGAGGTAATGAAATCGAAACATCTTGAAAGATTGCAGAATTAAAAGTGTCGGCTTTTCACCGAACATTCGAAGTCTTTGAAATAAGTTGTAGTCAGAAAGAACAAAATCATTCTCAAAGGACAAGAAGGATCACTGACAATCCGTCTATATCTACAGAAAACAACCACCTTCTCGAACACCCTCCATCTTTGACTTTAGACTCTCCCAAAAAGATGGAATCTGTGACGCCGGACTACCGGACTCCGGAATGTGGAATACGCTATCTATTGTAGTACGCGCCAATATCCTGTTATAACTGGTGTGTTGAAAATAGGTTGTGAAAGTCGATGTTGACATTAATTACCATGATAATAATGGTCCATAATAGCCCTTTTTGTAGTCAGACCTTGCCAGTCAATTTTTAGACAATTAATGACTTGCCACTGGGTATAATTACTTACTTAGTTGTATTTTAATCCTCGTAGTCTTACAACTATACAGGTTGGTATTTGTATCTGGGTATATTATTGACTACAAAAATATAATAATAACCGTTTATAAACGTGTTGAGGAAAAACCTCTGAGGAATACAAAAGACCCAAAAGGGGGCACTAATACATTGCAAAAAAAGTCTGCTAGACTTCTTTGGCTATAAGGGAGGTGTAAAAGAACAGTTTCTTGAACACAGACTAATACACTATATTCACTTCTCATTTAAGCTGTCATTTGCGGATTCATACACTAGATTAAGTTCTCTTAACGGACACTCTCGTGTATAGCGAATAGCTCTACTTAGGACCGCCATCACAAAATACCGTTTCAACTCCCACACAATTATAACTCTGGATTTTTACATTCCCGTAGGCGGCCGCGGACGCTTAAAGGGTTTACCGGCGAATTAGATTTTAGCTTTGATTTAAAGCTCTCCTAAGCAGACACTCGAAAGAAATCTAATCCGCCTCTGAATGTTGTTGTTGTTTTTTTTCATATCATGTCCACAGTCATATGGCTGTTTGTCACTGTTATGAATCATTCTTATATATCCATTTCAGAATTACCGTTTTTCACATACTCATCCGGTTACACTCGAAAATACAAACTTAATTGTATGCTTTTACCTAAATTACAACAAGGCAAGAACATCAGCGTAACCATACACTAAAAAGCAGTTTTTTGCTATTACCAGTGTTAATTTGTAGCTGGGAGGAGCTTCCGTAAGCGGCTATCTAACCTTTACACCACTTTTAAAGTGACTGAATTCCACTTGCATAACTATGCTGCATATGAGATTCATTCTTGTAAGCGGCCAGATCCAGTTAAGGACACCTTTTCCTCGTCCCGAGGGCGCGCTCGTACGAGAGCTTCCACTGTATTACAATTTTAGGATTTCTCTTACATTTTAACAAATTTTCGCTTAACGAGGCACAGTCAAACCTACCTGCGACCACCCAACTTAAGTGACCACTTCCCAATAAGCGATCACTTATTCAACACAACAAATATATTATCAAGTTAAAGCGCTTGTAGTTGGAACCTCCTGTAAACGAACACATCCACATCCAGTAAGCGACCGCGACCACTTTTTACGATGACAGTCTGATTGAGAATTTTCCATGATGCAATGGTCTGATCTCTGCGTTCCCTGTATGTCCTAAGCTACTCGGAGTATGAGAGGAACTTTAGAAACAAATTAGATTTATCTATAGTATATTGTAACTTAAAAATTGCATGCAGTACATTCACTCCAAAAAGTAAATGTGTCCGCACTTTTCCTCGTTAAAGACCTCCTGCAGTTCGACTCTCGTAAAACCCAAATTTTCCTTGGGCAACCCCATGGGCATTATTTACTGGGTATCTTCCGACCACGCACGGACCGGAACATCAAATGTCTGTAACTTAATTGTTGTGTCTGTCCATAATTCAAACTCTGCCTGCCTCGGCGGCACACGGCTGGGCACTAAACTGGTTTTGGTGCCCAAGAGAACGCAAGAAGGTCCTTCCGAGATCGATGTCTAGGACGAGAAAATTGACCTAACCTGGGTAGGGTGAGAAATTTGAAATCGAAGTATTACAGTTGAAGTATCTCTCGGAGGGAATGTGGGAAGGGTGTTAAACATATGAAAGCGGTTGTTTGAGAAAAATATCAAACTCAGTGTGAAAGTGTGGTGTATTTTGAATTCTACTTGGGAACATTAGTGCCACAGTTAGGCTTTATAAGACTCCCAAAAGACCGTGCGAGATAAAAAAATTCACTGTTTATGATAGTCGAATCTGGTGCCAGCAGGGTAGGGCATTTGTACGCAATTTGGACACTTCCCCGGGGAGAAGGGACTCCAATATGAAAAAAAAAAAAAAATGGAATTCTTGTCGCAAGCCAATCTGGACGTGTCTCACGCTTTTAATTATTTGTCTCTTTTAACTGGTCTG
>NC_133212.1:1661289-1726289 GCF_958299795.1 Porites lutea | reverse complement strand
ACGAATAACAGACAAAAGACAAAAGGTTACAGAGATGTACAGTAAATGCCATGAATCAACTAAAAAAGTGATTATTCATGGAATATAATCTTCTTTACAAGAAGAATTTGAGTTTTGCTGCTGCTTTTCGCAGAAGAACTGAAAACTTTGCGATTATAGACGAGGAGAGACTTTAACTCAAACAATTATCTAGAACCCGATGACTACAAGATTAATTTTGTAAACATTGATTCATGTCATAAACATGGAATTTTGGGGGCCATTTTGCGGATGTCTCTCCTGTGAAAGGTCTCTAGAGGTGTGGAATAAAGAGAGATCAGATGGCTAGTGTATTTCCAGGCTAGTTTGTGACCAACCTGTCAAAATTAAAAGGTTGAGATTGTGAACAGCTACCGATCAAATACTTACCATGACCATTTTTTATACTACACTGCAGACACACTATATGTACAGCTGACATAGTACATGTACTTTGAACATTAACAAGTTGATTCAGAAAGGCCTTCTGATCAATTCTTGATTTTCCTCTGTTTAAGGCTGCGCTCTAAGAAAAATTCTAAGGAGCCCAATGCTCTGTAGCTGTGAAATCCAGGGTTCCCAACATATGATTTCCATCCAAAAGCTGAGATTTTTTAGTCGCCCAAGAACAGAAGTAAAGACCCTGGAGTGTTCTCCAGGAGCTGAGGCCAAGAGCACAACCCTGCAACCCTGCTGCATTGATCTGTAATTTTTATTATTCGTTTGGTTTTTAGTTCCGAGTAATATTGCCCTTTCCAAGAATGCAAGTCAGTCAAGTACATACACTGAACCAGGGAAATCCTACTCTGCTAGCAACGCAGTGGATGGAGATAGGGGTACTCAAGACTACAAATGTACACACACTATCCGAGAGAACAATGCTTGGTGGCGAGTAGACCTGGGGCGAGTAGAGCCTGTAGCTGAAGTGAATATAGTCAACAGAAACCATCACGCAAACAGATTGAATGGAGCTGAGATAAGAGTGGGTAGGTAGTCATTGTGGGAGATGCTGTAATCAGTTACTTCACCTAGTTGTTCAAATTTGTTCCTTGTTCATTTTGAAATATTTCAATTGCAGTGTAATATGAGATTACTTTTCCATTGGCTTTTAAGTTAAGATTTTTCAGAAGAAGATTATGTCAACGTGATCTCTGTGTTTTGTAAAAGTGTACATGTATTTAGTATCAATATCATTTTCTTCCTACATAGTTACATTCATGGAAAGTCAAATTTCCACAGATTCTATTTGAGTGAGTCAGTATATAGAGTGTTTTCACATGACGTCACGGCGGCCATAGTGGTGTCCCAAAACAATGAAACGGCGGCCATGTTACTGTCCCAAACCAATCCTCTGGGAGTTGAACTCTTTTCGTATGCAAACGCTTTCTTTTGTTCCAATAAATTTGCATATATGCTGGGCACGTAAGTCAAAACACTCTTTATATCGATGTAAAGGTTATGCAAGTGAGATTGCAGCACGCCCCTGATCTTGAAGTGAATGCCAAGATCGTTTCTTTGTTACCATTTCAGCTATTATTGTACGTGAATTGTGTTCAAATACTGCAGTTAATGTTACCTCATATTATCTTTTATTCGCTTTGCCAGGAAATGAAACAGCAAATGGAGGAGCAAACAACCATCTTTGTGCAAATATCATACACATCCCAGCAGGAAGTTCCAAGACATATTCCTGTAGTCCCAAAGCATATGGCAGATATTTGTACATCAGATTACCTAATATGTGGTTGACGCTCTGCGAGGTTGAAGTTTATTCCTATCTTAAAACAGAAAGTAAGAGCACTTTTCTTTCCTCCTGTTTATTTTGTAGGTATATGCATGATGCTTTTTTGCCTTTTACTAAACAAGTAATCTGTTTTAAAAATCGTTTTGTATTGTTTATATATAAAAAGTTTCTGTATTTTTTTAATCAATCTGTTCATTTTTCGTTTGTGGTGTTTGCCTAATTTGATACAGTTATGTGATAAATCCTTCTTACTATGGGAATTCAGTTGGTAACAACAGTTTCAACGGTGTAAACTCCCAAAAAAATTAAGTTTACTAAGATGCATTGTATTTTTCTGTCATTTTACGTCATTCTTAATACTGTCCATGATAATCAGAAAACCCTGAGAAATATTAAAAGGGGCGTCCTTCGTGTATACTGTATTGTATCGTGCCCCTCTTGCCGCTAGTTTCTTGGTGAGTTGCGGACGTGTGCCAGCAGTCACCAAATGACATAATACAGAAGACTGAAAAGACACTGACAATACCCAAACCACAACAAGATTATAGCTAACCTACAATATATGTTTTGCAACACCAAGAAAAATTGTTTTTTCCGCCGCTGATCAGGAGTGACGTCCTTCTCGCTCAGTGTTTGCGCGCTTTTTTGGTTTCGACTCAACATGGTTTTACTTTAAGTTCAGCTGATTGGTTCATTAGCTGGATTTGTCGGCGTCGTGATTGGTGGGAGTGTTAGCTTTGGTTTGAATTCATACGACACTCATTCCACAACAGTGGATAGGGTAAACTGAACAACCTTGCGTCGCTGTATATGAAAAACCAGCGGTCAATCTGAAGCTAGTATTTATTGAGCTTGTAAAGTCTCTAATGATCCTCTTGAGATTTCTAACGTCTTCAATAACTACTTTTCTTGGGTCGGTGAAAACCTAGCGTCTCGCGCATCACGTTCATCTCGCAATTTTACCGAATACTGGCCTCCTTATTATAATCCAAGCTCGTCCTTTTTTGATCCAGTTTCTCCAGCGGAGATTCAGCGTGAGATACTTTTGATGCCCAAAAATAAAACTTACGGTCTCTACTCTTGTCCTGTCCGTATTTTAACTGACGCTAGATGCGTTATTTCGGGCCTTCGCTCCATCATTATGACCAAATCTGTGCAAAAGGGCGTCTTCCCATCCAAACTGAAAAAAGCGGAAGTTGTTCATGTGTACAAAAATGACGATAAGCCTGAGCCAGGTAATTGTCGTTCGATATCATTACTGTCTATTTTCAATCGGATATTTGAAAAACTAAAGTACCACGGCCTCAAATCCTTTCGTGGTAAAAACGGTATTCTATTTAAGTCACAGTATGGCTTCCGCGTAAAACGTTCCACGCAACATGCCATTATTGACAGTGTTAATGTCATTCAAATACAATATGGACCAAAAATTTTTCACTTGCGGGATCTTTTTAGACTTAAAAAAAAGGCCTTTGATACCGTCGACCATTTAATCTAGCTTCCTGACGGCATCAGAGGAATTATCAATGACCGGTTTGTCTCATACCTTCTTGGTCGTTCACGAGTAACTGAAGTAGGTTTTAACTTATCTACCGAATGTATGAGCTCGTGGTGTCTCACAGGAGTCTGTGCTTGATCCACTGTTATTCTTAATCTATATTAACGACAATAGTTCACAACTCCTCGGCCAAATTCTCATTCTGTCTCGTTGCTGATGACACGAACTTGTTGTATGCTGCCACTAATTTGAAAATTTCTTTGCTAAAGCTAATTCGAAGCACAAGCCTGAGACCAGGTTTTCTTCGTCTGGAAATTAAAATCAACTTTAGAATGCAATACCCAACGAATTCCGTCAGCTCTGTAAGGGAGCTTTTAAAATACATTTTCATGATTTGTTGTTCTCGATAATGGAAACGGAGGATGATTATGTCAGTGAAGTGCCCAACAATCTGCTGCAAAAAATTGCAAAATCTGTAGCCACGACTTATTACACTAATTATTGATAGGTTCTTTAGTAAATTTGTCTTGTAATTCCATTCTGTAAGACTATTTTGTAACTCTATCTTATTTATCCGCATATTTTATTTAGTTTACTTCAATATAATCTTGTTGATAGCTTCTTTTAATTTAATATTTATGACTGCTGTAACCTTTCCACTCCACCCGCCTAGTCTAGCTCTTGCTATTTACGGGCGGGGATGGCAAAACGATGAGTGTAAAAATAATGTATATATATGGTGGGTATGGTAATGGTTATTTTTATGAAACTCCTTGTTAATCCGAGTTGTTTTTCTTTTCCAATCGCGAGCGGGTTGAATTACGAAGTGTTTGTTGTAAATGAGGACAATTCTGTGTCACTATTTCAGAAACTCTGATAAAACAAGAACTTCGTTCATAAGTTCATAATGTTCTCTTCGTGAAATATTAGCCAATGAGTTTACAACAAGAGTTCTTTGTAGACGTGCCCTAAGAAAGAATACTACACAGTCCGCTTACAGCTTTTGGAGTAGCATCACGAGCTGTGGATGGTAACCGTAATACACAGACTACATACGAGATTACAAACGAGACGTAGATGCAATTGGCCTAGTTCAATATGGAATCCATTTCCTTTTAATCCCAGGCCTGACATTTGCCTAAATTTTAATGTTTTTTTTTTATATATATATATAAAATAGGAAGGAACCCAAAATCGCGGCAATAAATTTGTTCTGCGAGTCTAATCTATTACGTTAAGAGTGATAACATGAAAATATTTTTTCCTCCTTTTTTTCCCTAAACTCAGGTTGTGCATTTGATCCAGTAGGAGTGTCGGCTAATAACGATATTTCTAAGCAGAGGTTTTCAGCTTCGTCATCTCTTAGCGGCCGCAGTCCATCTGATGGCCAATTAGAAGGATCCAATGCCTGGATTCCTGCCAACAATGACAACAATGCTTTCCTCCAGATCGATCTGGGATCTCGTTACCTTGTTTGTGCAGTAGCAACACAAGGAAGTCCAGATGCTAATGATTGGACAAAAACATACAAGATAAAGACGTCCCTGGATAATGTCTGGAGGACATTTTACTCTGAGGGTGGTTCCGAAAAGGTACATCCTTTTTTGCTGTAGATGAATTTATAGCGAAATTATAATCGTGGAGACACTAAGTAATAAAGGACTGTGTTTATCTCTTAACCTCGAGAACTAGGATTTGACATGTCGAAGTTGCTTTCGTTCCTTTCTCTCCCTTCCATTTGCTTCCCTCTCTCTTCTCCCATCTTCACCGTCTCTAGTTGTCTTATCCTTTTCTTCCTGTCTCCTGCCTTGCTTTCTTTTCCCCCTCGTTACTACAGCCTTCCTTCCTTGGTCTCTTGCTGTTTACAATGGAAACGTTAGGGAAATAAGTAGTAAAATGTGAAAGAAACTTACATAGACGTGATTTTCCTTTTAACATCCTTTGCCTTTTGTTCTGCCGGCGGGAGTCATCGTCAATGTAGTTGTAATCCTCAGAAATATCGTTTGTTTATATGTTTTTTCTCTCCTGTTAATTGTGAGCGGATAGGGTGAGACTCAGTGGCGGATCCAGGGGAGAGGCCCGGGGAGCCTGCCCTCCCTTATTTTTGGACCAAACTGAGGCTTGAGAGGCCGAAAAAAAATTCTTTTGGAGGCCGGGGTCCCCCATATCGGAAGATCTGGATCCGCCACTGAGACTTAGGCTATGTTAAAAAAGAACCAGACGAATTTTCGACCGGTTGAAAACTTTCACCGGACACGGAACAGTTCAATATTTTCGCTCTCTTGACACGGAACACCCGAAGTAGTTTGAGAATTTTAATTATTTTCAGTTGTTTTTCCATCTACCCATGCGCAGAACACTCCTTCATCTGAAATTCAGTATGGCGTCTCCCAGCTGAGTTAAAACGCATCCATGCAACCACTCCCTTGCTACACAAAAATTTAGATGGTTAAAGGTGATCACACCTAAACGCACGAATTTGTCTTTCATCCGCATTTTATAGAAGTTTTTGTTAATTTGCTCTTAGACATTTACTGGAAATGGTGACAGGAACAGCATTGTAAGAAATGAACTATCTGAGCCACTTGCTGCCAAGTTTATTCGTTTTTATCCAGTTACATTTCAAGGAAGGAAAGCATTAAGGGTGGAGGTGTATGGATCTAAGCAAGGTTGGTCTCTTAGTACATACCCAATACATGCAGTTCAAAAGACAAACACAGCATTAAAAAAATGCACTTTTTCTGAGTGTCAATGTATTTAACACGAAAGTGCAAATAAGGGACACTATTTTTTACGGGACCGCCATCGCTGTTGTTTCATTACGCTAAATTTGTCAAATGTTAGAGAATATTTCGCGAGTTGAGTTCTGAAGGTCTGTATCTCAGTTTAAAAAAAAAACAAAGGAAAGTCTTTGTCTTGTGTTCAGATTCTCAACGAAACGTGAAATTAAGGAGTTTCACGTCGTAGTCGTGCAGTGACGTCAAAGAAATGTACAAAAATACCTAATGCACGTGCAAAGTTGTTGTTTTGCTTATCTAAGGGCCCGTCCACATGTATTCGTTTTTGTTTGAAAACGGATATTTATTTTCTCCGGTTCAGCCTACCTTCCACACTCACTAATGCAGTGAAAACGGTCAACGAAACACACCTTTTCAATAACGCTCTCCAGAGTGGAGATTTTCGAAAACCTACTCGGCTTTTCTTTTACGTGTGGACGGACGAAAACTGTTTCGAATTCGGAATACGATGATGTCATACACCATATACTTCTAGCATAACGTATGCTTAATAATAAAGCTATGGCATTTCCATTGTTTTAGCGTTTTCGTGTGGACGGGTGACTACGATTCGAATTTGCTACGTATCCCTCCGTTAGGTCACTCATTAAACTTTTAAAATTTCTTTTGTTTTTTCGTTATGAATTATTAATCAGTTTTTGAACTCTTTTTTAAATTTGCATCCGCTTCATATTAGTGACAATTACAAAGAAGGAAACAAACGAGGAGGGACAAAATATAATGAATCTAATTATTTAAAGCACTTTTTTTCTAAAGTAAAGGAGAAAACTCAACAGAGAGGAAACAAGAAAACGTGAAATAAGCATAGAAGTACAAAGATTGGTCAGGCAGTAAGTAGGAAGCCTAAGCAGCGACGACAACGGCAAAAAAGCAATAGGTTTAGCCCCGTCCACATGTATCCGGATAGTTTTTATTACACAGATTTTTACCTCCATTTGCAAACAAATACGCAAACTCCCAGTGACTGTTTTCTGTGAAATATCTGTTCGGAAAAGCAGAAATTGTCTAGATTTTTTTAGATGACCGTTCCATTCATGTATAATTTTTGAAGCCTATCTAATATATTCCTTACGATTTTGTGAACTTTATTTTTTTCCATTTCACTCCCCAGGTTAAGCCTTTTTTTAGTAGAGAAAGGAAACCTAAAATTTTTGGAACCAAAAATGCAATGCATAGAAAAATTGTCTCCTTCGTAAAACTCTAAATTGCAGCTAAAATTTTCGCAAAAATAATGCTGAAGCCCTTGTAAAAAGATTCAAGCTGCCCTGGGATGACCGAACAAAAAAAAATTTTTAGCGCTACTTAGAATACATTTCTAGATATCTAAAAAATTATTCTGGTTAGCCTAAAAAGTGTTTCAATGCATTCAGGAGGAAACTTTACGTCCAACTTTAGACCAAAATAACCCCAAATCTAAATATTAGTGCAAGAATGAATGGATCTATATCAGAGATTTTGAAGTCGTTGAAACTCGCAGTCTGTATTATCAGGTTTAAAACCTGATAATCGAAACTGCTCGGTTTTTAAACAGTACATAAAATTCGTAATAAAAATGCCATATATTTTTTCTTGATGTTTTTACAGGTTGCTTTGAATCGTTTAAGAATGAACGATTTCAACCGACCAGGGATTTTACAATTACAGCATCCTCACAACTTAGTAGTCACCAAGCAGCTTTTAGTCGCCTTTATGGTACTGACAGTTGGTGCAGCTCTTCAGCATCCCTACCTCAGTACTTACAGGCTGATTTAAATAAAATTGTAACAGTCACAGGCGTGGCGACTCAGGGAGATGCTAAAAGGGACAACCGGGTGACAAGCTATTTAATCCGCTATGGATATGATGGTAAAACATGGATTAGTTACGGAGCTGGACAGGTAAATTTGCATCATATATTCCTAGGTCTCAAGATTGGCAATCGTCCAATTACCGTCGTCTAGTGTTACCCGTGTGGCCAAAATGAGACGAAATACGGTGAAACACTCACCTCGGGCTTGAGACAGAAAAGTATCATATTGCGAGCTTTGTTGTAAGCGGTGACGAGTCTCTGGCTTCAAAACGTAGGTTGTAGGAGTCGAACAATGTACCAATTTTTAGTCCGACTGTCCGATTACAGCCTGCAATTTGAAGCTCCGCAATGAACCTATTTGTACATTAACTGTGTGTGACTATCGAACGCATAGGCGTACGGGCCGGAGGGGGGGGGGGGGGGGGGCGAGGGGGACTGCAGCCCCCCCAAAATTTTGGGCAACTCAGATTTTTGGGGCAGCAAGAGAAAATTTGGGCAAAGCCACCTTTTAAAGACGTTTCCATGTTTTTTTATTAGTGTTTTGAAGAGATAAATATTTTCTATTTTAACCTGAAGTCGGCGTAATAATCCAGTTACATACACACGAGACAGTGGTTGCCAAGCACCTGAAACGTTTGTGGTTATAAGGGAAGGGTATCATATGCTGATTTTTTTTCATCGTTTGGCGCTGTACTGCAATGGGCTATTTCCAATCGTGAATTGATTACAATAAACTTCTGCCTAACTTCATTTCTAGAATCATCTCTGCTAGTAGAACAGTGTGTTGCAGATAGCATCAGCGATGGGTCTGAAAGTGAAGAAGTGGCTGACTAATTCTCAGTTTAATACGAGAAGAATCTTAATTTTATTAAAAAATCTATCAAGCGTGTTAAATTATTCACTAATTTGTTAAAGTAGACCGAAATGTTTACAAAACCGCTAACAAGAGCGCCATGGTACATACTAATCAAATCCTTCTTTGTAACAATTGACCAGAATTAATTCTCAAATAATTCACACACGTTTTTAAAAGATTGAAACTGCTATAAGGTGAAATTGCATGTCAAAAGCGCTTCGTTTTCTAGAGATAACGGCTAACATCGAGAACGATTTCACAGTGAGAAATAATGCTGCAAGTGTAATAGGTAATGGCGTCAGTTCGTTGCTTTGACAACTCCGATGTCATTGCAACCCAGATCATGACAAATTTTCATCTTTATCTAATACAACTGTGGTCCCCGTGGCAATGTTTCCAAATGTTTGTTTATGGCGACGTAGTTTATGCTCAAACTTGGTAGGTATTGACCCTGAAAAACTGTATCGAGCCACTTTCATATGCCAGTACGGCCTATGTTGTTGCATCGTATGGCCCTCTTTTCTCTTCGACTGTTTTGTAAAATTTGGGCAACTTACAAGAATTTTTTGGGCAAATGGTTTACCGCCCCCCCCTGGCCGAAAATTGCCCGTACGCCTATGATCGAACGTACTAAATATTAGAAGCCAATGCAGATTCATTCACATCTATAACTCTTTGAAACTTTCAAGTAGACTTCAAGTGAGTAAAAACAAAATCACACAACCTTTTAACTAATGAACGTTTAAATCTTACCTTTAGTCGGACATAATGAGTAGACAGATAAAACAGAGAAGATTTGACAACTTTTCTTGTTTGTCCGTTAATTATTGGAACTTCAGTCGAGGAACGGGCCCCTGAACGGACGTTTGCAACCCCGGTTAGGCTGACTCGTCCCCAGTCACGAAAAGCGTGACTGGAGGGAGCGCGAGGGGTGATGGGAAGGAAAAGCAGAAAAATTCCTCCTTCCCATTACCTCTAGCGCTCCTCTTCAGCCGGTTCGGGAATATACCACAGATTGTGGTGTCCTTTAAATAAAATTATTTGTATATCTCCACTTACTTTGTTCTTGATCTACCACTCAGCATTTGACTGGAAACAGCGACAGAAGTACCATTGTTGTCCACTGGTTTGCTCCCCCGTTTGCAGCGCAATATGTCAGAATATTTCCCAAAACATATACTAATGCAATATGTATGAGAATGGACTTGTTTGGCTGTAAGGATTGTAAGTATAATTTGTTACAGGGGGATTTATAAAAAAATGAATTAATGGGATACATGTGCTGCCGTATACAGTCAATAATTTATAATAATAATTAAAAATTTATAACTCGCCTTTTCCATGCAAATATGATCAAAATTGCGTTACAATGCCCTGAATGTTAAAAAAGAAAAGAAAAACTCAAATGTATATAGCAATTTAAGCTAAAAAGTAAATTAAGCGTAAAAATTTGAATAATCAAACGAGCTTAATCTTGTCAATCTTAGTATCGCACGCAGCCGTTTTTGTCTCGTCACACAACGCTCCTTCCCATCTTGCTTCCACGGTTAACCAATGAGAACAAGGAATGTGCCTCATTTTGCCCGCTAGCCACATAATAAGTACTTAAGTGCTATTTGGTATGATGCAGCACTTTCTAGCCTGCGCAAAGGAAATGGGATTGAGACATATACTTGCACGCTAACTGCTGTCGTCGAAAACGGCGGAATCTGCATTTAAGAGTGAAGTTTGTATCGTAATGCAAACCTTTTCTCCAGTAGAAAGTGGTTGTATAGGTTGTCCTACAACGTCGAGTTCAATTTGCAATTTATTTACACGAGTGTGTTTTTCAAAAAAGTATCAAACTGGCAAAATTCACTGGATCAACATTCGTTCACTAAACATCCCCACAATGCAATTCGATCGACGCAACACCTGAACCCAGTCTCACGCGCAACCTCAAAGTGGCCAATAAAGATTTGCGGCACCTGATTGGTTATTAAACAATTCTATTGATTTTTGCCAATCACAATGCTTCATTCACTGATAATTGAATTATATTTCCTCGTTTTTGTACTCTGTTTACTTATAGGCTGTTTACAGTCCTCTATTTTTCCGATCGACCGCTCTGCATTACGGGCGGCCACCATATATCTTGGATTTGTATCAAATATACTTTCTCGCCTCCCTCCCCCCGCATAAACCCCACACACTCAAAACCCCGGCTCGATCTTGAAACTGCATTACTGCTTTCAACGAATCAGATTCAATGAACCTAATGGAGTGTAAAATTGAGATGTTGTATTTGATAAGTTTGCCTAGGTTATTTCTTGTCGTCTTTTCATTAAATATTTGCTTGTCTCTTTCAGACCAAGTTTCGTTGCCGTTAAACGTTGATCTTGATGATGTTGGTCTGATAGCCAACACTAGTCAATCTGTGACCCTGACCTGTGTGGCTAGTTACAGCCCTCGACAACCCTCTGGGTATAGTTGGAGCAAAGATGGAGCGGGGCTGTCTGACACAACCCCCTCTCTTACCATACCATACAACAATGCCAGTAATATCTACAGTAACTCTTGCGCAAGAAAGCTCACTTCAGCCAGTGGAGTCCAGTGTAATTCAACCTACCAATGCTCTGCATCACTTTCTGGAATACAAGGCAGTCATCTGACCACTGCAAATGTTATAGTGTCCTTAAGTAAGCAAAAATTTGTGCGTACCTTGGAACGCCTTTTTGCTCGTTATCGTGAATGTGAAAATTAATTTAATATACGGGATGACGCAGTTTTCAATAACTAACATAATTGAAGTTCTTTATAAGGACACGAAAATATTGCATTCCAACAATACATGACTGCAAACGGTACTAGATGAACAAGGAAGTACTTTCTAAAAAATACCTCAACCTTTAACGTATTCTAAGTGGGTAACGTATTTTTAACGCGTTTGTTTATTCGTTGATTTTGTCACTTGCTCAACGGTTTAAGTGCTGGGTTCTAGATAACCTTATAAGTAAGGCTCATTATGAGGCACATTTTTGTTGTTTTCAGAGAAACTAGGCAAGCCAGTTGTTCAAGTTAATCCAAGTGACGTTAAAGCAAGATCAACATTAGTCACATGGTCGTATAATCCTGGAGCGGATGAAATGCCTGTAACTGCCTACAATCTTGAGTATCGAAATAGTACTTCTACACGCGATATACCTTTGGGACTTGTATTAAGTAAACGGATTAACAACCTCAAGCCATACACAGCCTACAGTGTTAGGTTGATAGCCGACAGTGTCTTAGGAAAGAGTCTGTGGAGTAATTTCCAGAATTTCACAACAAAAACTGCCAGTAAGTGTTGATGCAATTTAGATGCAGTGCTAAGAACAATAATTTAATATAATAAGTTCTTCAGTCCAAAATCATCGCCACATCGTTTTAGCGGCCCCAGTCAGTCGGGTAATGAAATATTAACTACTTCTGCTATCATCTCATCGATATTTTCATTTTGAAAAATCTGAGGAACTGCGACAGATAAAGTTGTGCAAGCAAACTCATTCAGTGATTTTCATGTAGTAATCAGGTGTCCGGTCATAGGATAGAACTATTCTGATTGAGGATAAATCAATCTTAACTTAACTTGTCACTTTCTCTTTTTAGAGCCTGAAGTCGATGTCCAGATCGTGAGTGTGACAAGTCCTTCTTCACAGTCAATTCATGTGAAATGGCAGGTAAACATCGGATTTATTTTAACAAAAACTCGTTCTTGTCCATAAGTACTTCGTTTCTCAAGAGGGTTGCCTATTATTTCCATGCCTCTCCAAAGACTATTACCCAGTCGCTATTGAGGTGCACGGATCTTCTCCTCGCCCTCCCCCTCCAACCTCTTCACCCCCCCCCCCCCCTCCCCCACCCTCTACGCCTCCATCTTCTCTTATCCCGAAACTCATAAATGGCGACTGTGTACGAATCTGGTTTCCTCAAACAGGAGAAGCTGTGTAACCAGTGCCATCTTTGTTCATTCATGTTCACTACTTTGTGTAAACAACGGAAAAAAGTGTAGCCTTGAACTTGTCTGCGTCAATCCCGCAAATTTATCATTGTCAGATCTTAAAGTTTCATGGCATTCACTGTTAAAAGGTTTGAACATAAACATAGATAATGGGGAAAGGAGACTTGTTATGAAAGCTGGCAAACATCGAAGATAAACATGAAAGTGCTGCAGGTTATGTTGGGAGGTTTGTAACGGTGCACAATCCTTTGTTTTTTGTTCTTGAATTATGACCAAAGGAATTAATGCAACATGATAGAAATAATATTAAACGTTATGCACCGTCAAGCTCCTAAAAAGGTACCAGAAGCATTTATTTAACGATGTATTACTTGAACACTTATTTAGTCAAGTTCATGTTGCAGACACCAAGCATCGCCAATTTAAACGGGCCCCTTAGAGGGTACAGCATTGAATACAAGGAAGAAGGGAAATCTTTATGGACAACAGTCAATGTCAGTGACTCATCAACCGATAAGACCTTACAGAACCTGAAGAAAAGGACAGTATATTTCATTAGAATCGCAATCAGTAATGGCGACTTTCTTGGTCCACCAGGTCCTGAAAAGCAAGTTCGGACGCTAGAAGATGGTTTGTATACTCCTTAACTTAAACTTGTTTTAGTTCACTTTGTTCTTTCAACAAGTACGGTAGAATTCCAAAAATAAGCCACGGGGCTTATATGATTCAAAGGCCCTTTTTGAGGGGCTTATTTTTGGAGGGGCTTATATTCGGAGGGGCTTATGTACAGAGGGAAGTTTGCGTTTAAAAATCGATTTGCCTATGGCTTATAGTGGGAGGGAAATTTACCGTTTTTGCTTTTTTACTTTGTATTTGAGGGCAACCTCCAAGTACAAGTCCCCGCGGAGACTTATACTCGGAGTGGCGATATAACGGAGGTTTTTTTGCGGTACAGGTTTGGAGGGCTTATATTTGGAGGGGCTTATATATGGAGGGGTTATTTCCGGAATTTTACGGTATCTGTTTCTTTTCCCCATTGATCACTTCCAAAACAAGAAATAACTAACAAAAAAACTAACAAAAGGGGTGCAATTGACTTTCACCTTTGTGTCTTCTTATATTTAGCTCCAAGCAAGCCGCAGATGTTAGGCATCAGCTTACAAGAGCCAAGTGAAAGTACGATGCCCAGAATGACGGTCCAGTGGCAACAACCTGCGGAACAAAATGGTATCATCAGGAAATATCTATTGTTGTTCACCTACACCATTGATGGAAGACAAACTACCATCACAAGTGAAACAAATAATCAGACCTTTAGCTACAGTCTAGATGTTTTCGGTGGAATACAGTACAGTGTTGAAATTTGGGCAGAAACTATTAAACCTGGGCCAAGGCTAACTAGAACTAAACAAGTACCAGAATACAGTAAGTATCTATTTTTGAGTTCCCTGCTGCTATTGCATTGTGGCCCTTGTGTTTAGATGATGTATGAATACAATGCGCAACAAAAATTATTATGGGTACTAATGCAGTGGCGGATTCAGACCTGGAGATAAGAGGGGGGGGAGGGGGGGGGGGCTCTGAAAACAAAATTGCCAAAGCGAAGTATTAAATTGCCTCAACCATGTGGGCCTCGGCTTTTGTCCAAAAATAAGGTGGGCCTGGCTCCCCGGGCCCCTCCGGCCCAGGCCCCTTCCCTGTATCTACCACTGCAATGTAGTAACAAGCACAGATAAACTTCAAATTATGATTGTCTACCTCTGAGATGCCAGCCTTAACAATTAACGAACGATATCGAGAATGAAAAATAAAATGTTGATTCTTACGAGAATTGAACTTACTAGTTCTAGATTGTATCTCACAGCACTTCAACCGATTGGAAGTAATTGTTTACATGAAATTCAGTCTAGTTTATCCGTTAGTAAAAACTATTTGCTGAGTCAACCGTGGAATCTGCCACTGCGCACAGCAGAGCAGAACTATTGTGGAGTTAACCCTTTAAGCCCTAAGAGTGATCAGCATCAAATTTCTCCTTGTAATTTCAATGCCTTATAAAACAGAGTGGTCATGGGAATAACGGACATGATCACACAAGATGAATTTGCTTGATATTTTATCAACTTCTCCCCACTACTTCCGTAGGAAATAAATAGGGTCAACCAATGAGAATTCAAATTTTGATCTTTGGGCTTAAAGGGTCAAAGAGTTTTCAAATGAAATTAGACAGCTTACAAATCGCCTTTTCTGGATTTTTGAATGAATGTATCAGTTTGTGATGCACATTAGATAAAAAAGTTGAATTCTTACGTTACAAACGTAGCACGATCAAGTGTCACATCCTTGTTTACTCCTTTTTAATGTTGGAATCTTAACTTAATGAATCAACTCGTGAATAGATTCCACTGTTAAAATGTGGCGGGGTTGAACGGACGTAAATGGTTAAAAGAGACAATCTTATCGACGGCACTTTCGACTGTGACTGTGAACGACCAACTTTGCAAAAGCAAGAAAGACGTTTTCTCTCACTTTAGAAGCCCTAACGCGCACAATCAGTTTGGTGACGTGAGAGAAGTGAAGGGAGGGAAAGATTTCGGAAACTGCCCACCTACCCCTCCCCTAAGCCAACATAACCACTTACTTCGTTCTTAGGACAAAACGTTGGCTTAGGGGAGGGGTAGGGGGGCAGTTTCCCAAAAGGTATAATGATCCAAGATTTCTAAGACTATACTTTTACTAATTTATGCCAATCGTGGTTAGTGAACTTTATGGTATGTATTATTCCTTGCGAAGCGAGGCGCGGATCGCCGAGCAAAGTGAGTTTATAGTCTCGTCGCGCGAGAAGCGCGCGCAGTGTGTGAACCGCGCGTGGGTCCTAGCGAGCAGCAAACTCGCAGCTCTCATCTTTACTTGTAATGATAAGAACTTGTTATACTACAAGAGAGTCATTTTATCTTTCGGGTTCCACATGTTGATTTTTTTACCCGTTGTTTTTTTCTCTCAGAACCAAGCACGTCACCTCACAACATAACCTCTGAAAAGATAAACGAGACAACTTACAGAATAAGTTGGAATCCTCTTCCCAGAAACACAAGAAATGGCAGAGTGATCGCTTACGAAGTGAATCAGACGAAGCTTTCTACTCTACGCACTGCAAGATCCGTGTCCACTCCCTCAATTCTACAAAACACATCCGACACTTTTATCGTTTTAACTGGTCTTTTATCGTGCTCTATTTACAAAGTTGAAGTACGTGCCTACACTTCTGCTGGGCCAGGAGTCTTTGGCAGCATGGCCCATGAGATCGTGACCTCAGGTATTTAAATACAGTCGACTCTCTCTTAACGGACACCTCTATAAGACGGACACCTCTGTAAAACGGACACCAAGAGTTGGTCCCTGCCTTTCTTTGCTCGCTCTATTTGACTTTCTATAAGACGGACGTCTCTCTAAGACGGACAGCTAGTGCCGGTCCCAAAGGTGTCCGTCTTAGAGAGAGTTGATTGTATAGTCGGGGACAGAGCCTGGTGTTCGCGTTTTTTGAGGGTGTAGATAGAAGTATTAGTTAGAGGAACTGTTCATTATAGAGAGATGTCCATGTTATAGTTACAGAGTGTTTTCACATGACGTCACGGCGGCCATATTGGTGTCCCAAAACAATGAAACGGCGGCCATGTTGGTGTCCCAAACCAGTCCTCTGGGAGGTGAACTCTTTTCTTATGCAAACGCTTTCTTTTGTTCCAATAAATTTGCATAGATGCTGGCCACGTGAGTGAAAACACTCTATAGATTGTATGAAGTTTTCCATCTTTGGGACAAGGAACACTTTCAATAATAGAAGGGTGTCCACGTTATGGCGATGTCCTTGAGGGGATTCTTAACCATACAGTCAAAAATTCTGAATACAACACCAAAACCATAGGTGTATTACCGAGGTGTTAGTAAATATATAGGAAGAGATTGTTATATGTAGATTTAACCAAGGCCAAAAGCGAAGCTCTCGAGGGAACTTTCAAGAAGTCATTCTGAAGTAAAGCTTTCTGAGCCTGCACTCACTTTAAAACCATAACTGTTCAACGGAGAACTTTAATAAACACGTCACCTCAGTGAGTTGTACATTTGAGGCCACGATACGTTCATGTGACACTGGTAGGCGGATACCTATTTTGACAGCTGTCAATTGATCATAACATGGATGTCCAATATCAAGTTTAAACACAATTTGTATGTGCTTTGGACTTTTAAGCTAGTAAGTAAGACAATTCACATCAACTTACATGAAGAGGTGGACGTAAAATTTCTTGGATGCATAGATAACCAACTTTTCTTAGCCATGAAGCTCCGCCATGTAGACCCGCCCGCCCCCGCCCCCGCTCCCCCCTTCCTCGTACTATGGTGTAGGGTGTGGAGACGTATGACATTCCAGACTATCCGCTATGAAGTTTTGCGTTTTGGGACCAAGAGATCTGGCGTAATAGTGAGGTGTTCGTGTTATGGAGCTGATAGAGCGGTCCTAAGAAGAGGTTCCATTGCATCTTTTGTGTGGTTGTGTATCAATCTAAAAATCCACGTGAAAGAATTGCCCAACCGCTTTCACTGAATGATCACACTGTAAAATTCATCCACAGACTCAAAAGTTAGAACCACCTTGCACAGCATAGAATAAACAGTACCACTGGAACGTAGAGCTCAACAGCTTTCATTTGAATGGTCACACCATAGGATTTTATCCACAGAATCATAAGTTACAAGAACCTTGTACTGAATAATAAACTGTTCCACAATAGAAGATTTTCCCGCGAAAGTCATCACTAAATAACTAAAAAAGTATACTAACTACACTACTTGCACTGTCGGGTAATTTTCACGTGCGTACGTGCGTAAAATTTACGTTTGCAAATAAAATAGAAGCAACGTATGAAAGGTCGTACGTAAGTGAAAAAGGAAAACCTCGCTCAACTTCACGTTTCGTCTCAACACTTTATATCTTGCCTCTATTTTATTTTCGTGATTAAAATTTACGTGCATTAACGTGCGTATCCTAAAACGTGCCAGTGGAAATCAACCTTAAGGATTACGTCTGGTATAACTCCAAAGAAATTGGAGTCGCTTGTACATCATAGAACTACATGTAGTAAGATATAAAGGGGAAACTTTATAGATGCTTTCGTTCCTTAATTAACTGCATTTGTTGCCGTCGTTTTTAACAACTACTCGGTATTACCGATTTTTGTAGCTCCCGGTGAACCAACTAATTTGCGTACGGAAAATCCTGGTCAACGAAGCATAACCTTGCGGTGGGATAAACCTGATCGTTATGGTGACGACGTGAAGCGTTACAAGGTAACGTTCGAGTTTCTTTATTATATTTTATTACCATCTCTCTTTGTGACTGAATTACTTTTCTACACCTTTCCTTACAGTCAGTTACTTCGCTTAATTCCACAAACACGAAGCAATGACTAGAGTCGGAAACGAAATGCTGAGTAAACTAAGTGAAGTCACATGACGGTATCAACCGTTCTTTGATCCTTTACACGCTTCCAGTAGTTGGAACTGTTCTTAAGGGGAAAAAGTCATTTTTTGATGGCCAAAATCCAAGAAAATGTTTGGGAGTCAGAGTACACTATTGTATTTAAACTTACCTATGGTCCGAAATCAGTTTGAAAAAAATTCATGTCACATACACTTTTTAAAGTTTATATGACACGAATTTTTTCAAGCATGTCACGCTGAACATTTAAGGATATCAGTTTGAGTGTCATTACTAGTTCATCGCAAGTTACTGTCGGTATATCTAGGTCTATTTACCGGAATTAATTAGCTAAGAAATGGATACACTCGTATTTTCCCACTGATTGTGACTTTGCAAAGTGTTTGATTATTGGGTATTCGCTTGAAATGTTGACCAAATAAACAACATTTTTTCGGTCCTTTCTCATCAGTTCTTGAATGTACTTGGGTAACCATACTAACAGTGATTTATTTATTTATTTATTTTTAACAATATGTTAACCCTTTCACTGCCATAATGTTTGATGGAGTTTTGTAAGGTGACTTTAACTTTTGAGTCTATGCACGAAATCCTATGATGTGACCATTCAAATGAAAGCTCTCTGCCTGTACTTTCACATGATGCTATTTGTTTGTCAAAATTTTAGAAAATGAAATTTGCAAATTTGGTCGAAATTTGCCGTTGGCCACATTTGGCAGTGAAAGGGTTAACAGTGATTTATGAATGCTACAGATAATCTATCAAGGTACAAAGGATTATTATCCAGAATTCAAAGCGCATACTGGAAATCAAGAAACAGAGTCTCCGAGGTTAACAATGACAATCAGCAATCTTTACCCTGGGACAAAGTATACTTTTGTTGTGAGGGCTGAAACCCACTGTGGCTATGGAGGTAATAGCTCTGTGGTGCAGAGAAGCACGAAGCCAGATGGTAAGTTATTTACTGTGTATCGTGTGTTCAATTTTGATATGTTCTAAAATGGTTTACAGGGGCGGATACAAGATTTTTCTTAGGAGGCTGCACCACTAAGGAAACATGATGGCGTAACTGACTGGTGACGTAAACAAATTTTAAAGGCGAATACGAAGAAGAAGGCTTTTGACTATGTAATAACATAATGTGAACTGCTGAGAATACTTATCAAACATATCTGTATATTTTGCAGAAAGCCGCAGGCCATTTGGGTGGGGGGGGGGGGGGGCGGGGGTGCGCGCCCCCTGCACCCTCCTCCTAGATCCGCCCCTGGTTTAGGGGCTATAAAAACCCCTTGGAGGTGACGCTTACAAAAACAGACAAATGAAGGACTAGAACAGGGAAACACAAATTAGGTGACGTAACCAAAGTGTCTTGTTTTTTGAGGTGGTGGTCGGGGATGGGGAAACAGAACAAATGGGGTCAATCAACAGTTCTCGCCAAAGGCGCCAAAGTACTTTAGGAATCTCTGGATGCTTTTCGTTTACACAAACCATTAGCAAATTGAAAAATTTATCTTTACTCATTTGCAATATTCTTTTGTTTGACCTACAGCTCCTGTGGCGCCTGAAACCCGCGACACCCAAATAATCGAAGTAAAAGGGACATCAGCAAATGTCACGGTGTGGCCTGCGTTACAAACCAATGGTCCAATAAGGTATCACTTGTAATACGCAAATGCAATACGTAGTGTAACAAATACTACTTACAAACGCTTTGATTGGTCGTCATCTATGATCTCCCGGAGTGATGATACTGATGACCTTATGGGAGATTTTTCCTTTGTTTGTCTTTTTTTGTCAATGCATGGTTTATTGGACAAATGTGACAGTCATTGATAATTTACATGCATCTCAAAACTTATAAACCGACGTCTTAATCAAAGAACGTTATCACCAGCTTTGCAACGTGTGGTATTACAAACCATTGGTCTCATCCACAGGTGGAGGGTCAATTCATGGATATTTTAAAAATAATTACTATCACCTCTAGAAGATGTTCCTAGCTTGAGGTTTATGCTGACTTGAAAAAAGGAGCGGAATTTTTTAAGACACGTTTTTATGGGTACCCGGCTTACCAACTACTGTCTTTTGATGTGAAATAACTGTTCACCACTATTCGACTTCAACTGGCTCTAGACTGTACTGAGAACGCTGTTGAGAACTCTACTGTTGAACTACTATACCACTACCTACAGACGACATTATGCACCTACTTAACCTCTGTCTAACTTCGACGTTCTTCCAGTACAACGGCAAACACTACAAAGAACTATACGGTCCAGCTATGGGCTCTCCGGTTTCTGTTGTTCTAACCGTAATTATGCAAAACATCGAGGAACAACCCTAGCAACTAATACGCGAACTATACCTCTTTTGTTACGCTACGTTGACGACACTCTCACCGCTGTACACATTTACGAAATCGACGATTTTCACGAACGCCACACAGATGGTCTTTCGTTAAGTTTACTTGTTTCTTACAGCCATTATCAAGTTTTGGTGCATAAAGTGAATGATTGGAAGGACGAGGTCTCTGACTGGGAGAAACTTGAATCAGATGTGTATATTGCTGCTCAAATTTCCGCTAATTCTGTGAATCCATCCATGGTTTTTGTTGTGGGAGATGGTAAAACGTATGATGGTTATAAGAACAAGCAACTGTCAGGTGGTCAAAAATACAAGATATATTCCAGAGGATTGGCTCGCCGCGTAACCAAGGTAGACCGACTAACAGTAGTGGTTGATATTAGTCTTTGTCATAACAGGCTGGAACTAAAATTTGGTTAACCTTCTCAATTTCATTAGAACCTAAATGCAAAACTCACGAAAGTGGTCAAAATATCGTTCGCCACTCGCTCATTTCCCATAATACTAGCCTGGGTTCAGGCTCTACTGTGGGGAAACGAAAGACATTTAAAAAAAATCGGCGAACGAAGCGAGCCGACCGTTGGCTATGATAATATAGTGTTTGCTTACCAAAACTGTTTTCAATTACTCCTGTGGATTACAGTCCAAGAGAAATTGAAGACAGTGCTCGTGCAAAATTTTGGTTGGCAACGGAGTAAGGTGAATTATGGAAAAAGCGAAAGCGGCGAATTTTTTAACTCTACAAAACAAATACTTCTAGTACGCAAAATTGTATCTTTTTATTCTTGTTACCTAGTTGCCATTCATTTAGATTGCAAGCTTGTAAGCTGAAACAATCAAAGGGAGTTTTCTCTGTTAACATTTCATGTAAGACGTAATATCATATTTTTTCGTTGTTGAAAAAAAGAAGAGTGCCTTAGTTTGTGTTGTGCGCGTTTTGTGTTAATTTCCTTCTCTTGATGGGTTCTTTTCCCTCTTGATGGGTTCTTTTCAGAAACGTTCTGTGGATCAAAACGATCTGATTGGTCAAGCAAGTCTGATTGCACGAGTTCGAGTTCAAATAGAGGAAGGTAAATCTTTTTTTCTTATTGGCGTTTTTGCTATAATTTCTAAAGGGCTAAAGTTTTCATTGCAAAATTTTAGAATGTTATCTTTAACATTTGTTTCCTTTCTGATTACCTTAAGTTGTTGTCGTACCATCTCAGTCGCCAACTGAGCCTGTTAAAGGATCACCATAGAGATAGACTTTCTTTAACACTGTTTAAAATGTAACCTTCATTTATCCGACTGAATCAGAAACAGGAAAAGGTTCAGGGGCACCCAGCGAGAATATAGTTCAAAACCACTCAAACATAGCATTGTTGAACGTATTTTAGTATTTTAATATTCTAGTGATCCGAAAATTATAGGGGTCAAAACTTACCTTTTCGAAAATTTCAGCCAGAAAAAAGGCTCCCGAAAATTCTAGGTGACCTTTTTAGGGCAAAAATCCGTTAAAAATAGGCAATTATACCATTTTTTAGATGTTCAAAAATCCTAGGTGAGGCAGGCAAGCAAAACATTTTACAACAAATGCTCCGAAAATTCTGGATCTCAAATCGTCTTCCAAACAGATATTTTCCAAAAATTGACGTTGGCTGCCCCTGAAGGTTAAGCATATTTTATTTGCCTTTTGTCGCATTTCATTTCATTTCTGTTACATAAAATTAAAAGCCAGTAGTCCCGCTACGATAACTGTAAGGTAACTATACCACAATACCGACAACCAGACGTTATTTTGAGTTGCGTAAGGGTGTAGCAATCACAAAATGATGAAATGCAGGTTAAAAAAACAATGGTACCAAATATTTTCTGCTAAACCCAGAAACAGCCTGAGAGCCCCTGTTAATTGTCCACTTCAGAAAATACCATTACATACCATAATGCTCTTTGTTTGTCACCCCAAAATTTTGCATAAGCATTGTCTTCACTTTCTCTTGGGGCCATTTTAACTCCCAAGAGAAACTGAAGACAATGCTTATACAAAATTTTGAGTGACAAACAAAGAGCACTATGGTATGTTATGGTATTTTCTGGCGTGGTCAATTCAGTCAATCACCCAGGGACCACCGAAATTTGTAAGTAATGACGAGATTTGCTATGGTGTGACCCGACATTTAAAAACCTCTTCAACAGCACTTTTAGATGGAACTATCAACTTTTCATTATTGCTGACAGGACTACATGTAGTTACAAACAAACCGAATGACAAACTATAATTGGTTTATTGACTTCAGACTACTCGACTGAATGATGCAGTGAGAAAGCACCTGAACTGAATATCTGAACAATGACTCACGTTCAGCTACCGACAGAATGATTGATGGATCAACCGTGTGTTTGATCCACCTTAAGAGAGAGAGAATGTCGTATCAGCTGAATTCCTAACCATCAGACTGACTGACTGACTGACTGACTGACTCACTGGAATGTTTCTGTTCAAACCAGCAGTTCACAAATCTGATGATGCAAACAAACAGGGAGGTGACGTGAGCCCGCAAACGTGCGACAAACCTTCAAACACAGGTTTGTTCCAAAGTTGATTTTAATAGTTTCCCTCTCAACATTAATTGTTCATGGTTGAGTGAACCATCGAACTCAAAGACGGTTTGCTTTAGCAGCTGAATTATCTGAGACGTCAAAATAAGGGAAGACAAAAAGTCTTCTTACTCTGCCCTAAGGCCAGGTTGAAAAGAATGGGGGGTGGGGTGGAGGCACGGGCACCCCAGGAGGACCCCCAAGTTACGCTCCCCCCCCCCCCCCCCCCCGTCGGGTTCTGAAGCTCTTCACGCCTTGGTTTGAAACCCGTATAAAGCTTTAAGCTTTTAGCTACAGGTCAAGCTGCGCTACCTCCCTGAGTACCCCTTTGTGCCGTTTTAGTAGATAATTTTGGAAGATCTATGCATTAAAAGCAACAACTAAGTTCCCCAAATCCTCTTCCACCGTCCCTTAAGGCCAGGTGTTTTTAACCGATAAACGGATAATCGATAGTAATCGATATCAATCATCGATGAATATCGTTTTTTTCCTATTGAATCACTAACCGAAACTTTAAACATTTCAGCATATGTAGTATCATCCATCGTCTTAGGGATTGCATTGGTCATTTCTCTTGGAGTACATCTTTATCAATGGCGTGCTCGAGGAATTTCCAAAACAGGCGAAAAGTATTCTGTCGAGGAATTCCAAGTGAAAACCCACCAAATTAAAGGAGGTTTGTAGCGTTTTTTGAATAATGAGTGGCAATTTTAGTTTGATCTGAGTTTACAATTGTGGCAGCGTGCAAAGAAAGTAGTGTCCGATAGCCCGGTGCTAGTGGATATTTTGCTATCGGGCTAGTGAATTCTGCTATTAACTTGCCCGACGGGCACGTGTAGCTTTAATTTCATGCTTCGAGTCGTTTTCTCCTCTCAGCAACTGAGAAGAGACTTGACTCGAAGCAATCGGGTGAAATTCAGGCTTGGGCAAGGTAAGGTTTTTGAGGAATTCAAATTACAGAAGAACTGTGAAATCAATCTGCTCATCAAAACGTTTTGGGGGCTAGTTGAAATGATGTTTGGGCTAGTGAATGGCAAGAATGGCAAGCTGTAAAAATGACTTTCTTTGCACCCTGTATGGTATCGGGCATGGGTACTGGGTACTAAGTAATATTAATAACCAGGCCCCAAGTGAAATATCTCAAATAGTAAAATGAGAATAATTATAAAATAAATTTACTCACTTTAAACCTCGTTATAGCCATGTTCATGCAAAAGCTAAGGAAAACGTCTTTACCAAAAAGGAAGGGAAAAAAAGGATTATTTTTGTTCTTACTAGCGCCGGAAAAAAATTCATAGGGTTAAAATTGAATATATTAAAAAATAAATTACTAAAAAATAATAATAATAAATTTCTTCTGTTATGTCTGATGCCTGTGGGTTTGTTTTGCAATGACGACACAACTCCCCCATCCCCTAAAAATATAACACAAAACAACAAACAAAAACAAAACAGACTTACATTGTTAAGATATCCAATCCTGCTTTTCCTGCTTAATTTTGATTAGTTCCATGCAACCATTTCTCAATTTTAGGCGATGAAGAAGTCCCGTCTCCTAAAGTGGAATCATTTTATATGGAGTTGCAGCCCACTCAAATCCGGCAAACGACAAGAGATTCAGAATATGGATCTCTAGTGAAGAACCCGGAAGGAGATAGTGATGGTGCTAAAACGAAACACGTTTATGCCAATGCCGCCTTCCATCTGCTTCCTAAACCGCAGGAAAACGAAGTATATCAAAATATATAAAGGGACGGAAATGAAACACGTGAAAATGACAATTACCTTGACAGCTTTGTGTGCGAGAAACATGCAGCAGAAAGACGGTTTGTTCGAATTCTTCCCGAAGCATATATTCGGTAACTCCAGTGGACTCCAATGGACTCCAACAGACGAGTTTTCAACCCCCCTTAAGGGTTAATTGTACTTCTTGTTTCATTTCACGACTAGATTTCTAGTTACTCTAGTGGAATCCAGTTCTTGACCACTGGAATATAGTTGAGTCTACTGGACTGCCCCAAGCGGGAACTTAACTCGTTTAGTCCCCTCCTGAAAGGGTGCATCTAAGACATGAATGATAACCGGGAACAATGAAGTATCGACTGAAGCTGTCATGATATAAATTTTAGTGTCTGCGCTTTTGTAATCAATAGACCAGAGTAACGGGATCGAGGTTTCATAAAAATTGGTAATTATAAAATAAAAGAGTTGAAACGTCAGATTTTCAGTTAAGTTAGTTTGAAGAGCGAAACGGGATCCTTTTTCGTTTGTTTGTTTGTTTGTTTGGATCCTTGGTTTTACAAGAAAAACCGCCTCGATCTTAGAACTGAATACATCAACTTTCACTTAAGGCAAACGACTTACTCAAATAAAACATTTTATTACATGCATATAGAACGTCTAGTTGCCGTTGCTTTTGCTTTTTTAGTTTTGTTGTTGGAATTTTATAGCAGATTACAAGCACACAAAGTTGTGAGCATAACGAACAACAGTTGTAATTAAATAAACTCAGTTTTATCAGTGTTATCGTTTGTTTCTAACTGGGACTTGCGGAGCCTTTGTTTGTTTCCGGCCGTCAGGGTGGATAACAGTTGTTTTGCACTCGCGGTGTTCCTCAAGGTACTCGTTAGTTTCTCCTCTGACAACTGACACAACTCTTGAATGTTTGTCACGTTTTTCATAATAAATCTGAAAAGAAGGCAGAAGTTAACGAACGGTCAGTTCTCTCTAGCGACACAACGATGATGTTTATAGCTACCAGAATGGAAGGAATGGAGAGCGAGCGAAACGAGAAGTAAGCTGGGGAGAGACGCCTCAGTCACTCACTCGCTCGCTCGCTCGCGTCAATCGTGAAGGACTGCTACTAATCTCATGACGTGATATTCATCTCATGCTTGCGGTTTAGACTCTTCTCAGATGGCAGTATGTGATTCACTGTTTCTTTACTAGTTGCCTTGAATAACCTAGGTACCAAGTTCCTGTCTGGCTTCTTTCCAGGCTTTCTCGATCATTAAATTCGCCCGTAACCACGTGACTCGAAATGCACAGGTTGCGCGGGGTATTGAGGCCCTGGAATTAGGGACTAGGCAATGCAGTATAACCGAGAATCCGTTTGATGTAACGATAAAGAATAACGTTACAAAAGAAATTGTCATGTTATGAGTCTGTACCTGTAGTTCTTGAAGTTGACTCCAGGAAGTTCAGTATGAAGTCCTTGATAATGGAAGAGAAAATGACATGTGGGTAAGTGGTGATAGCTTTTCTGGCGCCACTTGTTTAAAAGGTAGATAATGCTATCCACCGAACTTGCAATCAAACCATATAGGGATTTTGAGCAAACATTATGATCATTATACGTTTCTGGGAAACTGCCCTCCTACCCCTCCCCTAAGCCAACATTTTGCCCTAAGTGCGAAGTAAGTGTTAACGTTGACTTTGGGGAGGGGTAGGTGGGGATCATTCGGACGGGCGCAATCACCAAATGACTTAATACAAAAGATTGAAAAGACAATGAATAAAACCCACACCGACAATGGTTTCCACAAAACCAAGAAGCACCCAATACAACTCGGCTGTTTTCTCAGGCTAACTGCCCTTCGGTGGCGAAGACTTTACTAAGAAAAATATCAAACTACTTTTCGCTGGAAAATTAATGCCCAGAGAAAGAAAGTTGCCTTTACCTTCAGTTCATCGAACAACTCAACTCTTATGGCACCGTAAGATTCTTAACTGGTATAAAAGAGAAACAGGATATATTACAGGGTGTTCAGTAGGCATCGGAGGTCGGAGAATTCTCTGTTTACTACGCTGGATCCTCCGGCCCAGATGCATGAAATCTTAAAGAAGTCTGAGCTCCTAGAGTATTGGTCGCTGAAGCGAGTCAGACCATTTATTTCCATGCGCACTGCAATCAAAGTGTACGAAAGGTATTTTCAATCACAACCGGATACAGTAGCCCTGAGTGTGGTAGCTTGTTGCACCGGCAGAGAGCCTTAAACACTAAAAAACGTTGCCTTAAAATCTCGAATTACAACCGTCGCATTGCGAAGGGCTGAGTGGGGCCTCCGAAATCGAAAACTGCAGACTACTAATAAGCGAACTTCGTGTGGTATTAAGTGTACTTACTCGTATAAATTTCTGCTTTTTTATTACGTACAGACACTTTTCTACATCCTCCGACTCTTCTCTCCCATTTCACTTCTCTTAAAGGTCTCGCCTTCGCTGCTGTTGTAGTTCCCTCCCTCTCTAAAACGTTTCCTAGCACCTCTCTAAAAGTCGAAATGTGTATGAACGGGATAGCTTTATTCATTTTCGTTAAAGGTGTGTATAAATAACAGCATTATTCATTCATTCAGTCAGTCATTCGATATTGGTCATCTCCTCTAGACCCGGGGCGACGGTTCGATCTGACCACATCTATTGGATCTTTCTTCCCCGCAGTCCCTTGCTGCACTGAAAAAGGGCCGCAAAATATCAACCAACTCACGGTCACAATTAAAAAAAACAGAAAAGGAACAGAGAATGGAAAATTAACCGAAAATTGACCTAAAGACGATTTTCCCCGACCCAGGCCTAGAGAAGATGACTACCACAGCCCGACGTAGAAGTCAAGGCAACAAGAGAATGCCATATTTGCCAAATCGCCTGCGGAGTCAGCTCTCAGGACCCGAAAGTGAGAAAACATTATCGAATAGTCTTTGGAACCACGAAAATTAACCCTCCGGTGCGTGAGGGTAATGACAACTACTGAAGCACGTCCTGCTGCGACTGTACTGCAACTCTGCCTACGAAACGGCATTACAAAAGGCGGTGCCGAGGAGAACTTTTTGCTTTACAGTGAACTTTCTACACCCTTCGATTCTTCTCTCCCATTTCACTTACGTTCGCTGCTGTTGTAGTTCACGGTCTCTCTAAAACCTGTTTCCTGAGCTCTCGAAGGGTCGAAATGTCGTGTTAACGGGATAAGTGTATTCTTTTCCGTTAAAACCGTGCATAAATAAAATAACCCGTTCATTCAGTCATTCATTCATTCATTCATTCAATATTGCTCATCTCCTCTAGACCCGGGACGGGGATTCGGTCTAAGGCATCTACTGGATTTTACTTCCCCGTGGTCGCCTGCGGCACTGAAAAAGGGGCCCACAACATCAAGCAACTCACGACCACAATAAAAGGGAAACGAGAATGGATAAGCTAAGCAACGACCGGAAATTGACCTCAAGACGATTCCCCCGACCCAGGCCTAGAGAAGATAACTACCATAGCCCGACGTGGAAGTCAAGGCAACAAATCGCTTGCGGAGTCAGTTCTCAGGACCCGCCGAGAATAAGACAAAATTATTGAATAGTCCTTGGAACCACGACTTTCCCTAAGCCCATATAGAGCTTACAAAGATACCTGTTATTTGAATTCATAATTGGGTTCACCCAGATGTCCGCTCACTTTAAATTCGGGCTCACAAAGATACCCGCTCATTTCCCTCTTTTTTTTTTTAATTGGGCTCACACAGATACCCGCACGCTTAAAAATCGGGCTCACACAGATACCCGCTCCTTTAAAAATCGGGCTCACACAGATACCTGCTCCTTTAAAAATCGGGCTCACACAGATACCCGCTCGCTTAAAAATCGGGCTCACACAGATACCCGCTCGCTTAAAAATCGGGCTCACACAGATACCCGCTCACTTCAAAATCGGGCACACACAGATTCCCGATCATTTTTTAATCGGGCTTACAAAGATACCCGTCGCTTCATAACGGGGCTCACAAAGATACTTATCCTTTCATAATCGGGATCACAAGGATAAACGTCGCTTCACAAACCGGGTTGATGAAGATCCCATTAGGTTTTGGATTTTACTTGCCAGACACCCCAAGCCGGCAGGCCACAATATCCACAAAGGAAAAGGATAATAAAGACACAAAGTCTCTACCCCCACTAAATGCTAAACAATACATCATTTTGGAGAAATTAAAGAAGGTTCGCCAAACTATAAGTCCCCCGGCGGACTGGTAACGTAGGTGAAAAAATAACGCGAAAGTGAATGAACATGAAGCAGGTTTTACCAGGAAAGTAGTTATAAATTCTCACGCCGACTACGAAGAAACACGGGCGAAACACAGAATGCCGACCTACCGAAACGGAATAATACAAACAACAACTCACCCCAGCTGTAGTAAGTAATACATACGACCAGAACAGCTCACAACTAGCGCAAAATGAATGTACGGAACAGAAGGAAGCAAGGAATCCGTCACGTCTCCTTGGCGTAGAAGTGGAGTTCGAAGGTCGAGCACGTGGCGCAACAGAATTTGCGAGCTCCAGGAGAGCCACACTCGTGGACGCGCACGACTGAAAACCATCGTCAACATCCCGCGGTGGTTACGGAAGCAAAGGGAGCACGGCCTGCTGCGACTGTACTGCAACTCTGCCGACGAAACGACGGCAGACGGTGCTGCGGAGAGCTTCCCTGACCCGCCTTCAATGACACTCTTTGCGAACTGACAACTTTGCATATATTATTCAGGTTTATATAATGGCTAATACGTCATCGCACCGGTTAATGAATATTACATGACTGTGAATATTTATTTTGTTTTCTGCCACACACGACAAAGGGAAAGGTAAATGGGACATGTAATTCTCATTAGCTCTCATTCAGTAGATCAAAGAGTGTAGAGACACATTCTAAAAATTAACGACAGAACCTATCATGTGTATCTATTTTAGGAGTCCTTTGAAGCGTTTGGTTTGACGGTTGGTAACGATCGCCAAGGCAGATGCCAGATGACGAGTTACATTTAATTTGGTTCATGAAATTCCAAAAGTTTCCAAAATTGACTGCTATCTTCATCTTCTAGACTGTTGTGCCAGGAAGTATTTTTCCTTTTAGCTCTTTAGGAATTTTTTTTTCCAAAAAGCGCGGAATATCCAAAAGCCTGAAGTGTGACGTGCTTTGCGAAATCTCGGATGGGAACAAATGACGTCACAAAATGCGGAAGTGAAGCTGCAATTCATGCAATGCGCAGTATCTTCGACGCGGATGAAACAGATGCTGTTCTGTGAATAGATGCATCAAACGCCTTTAACCCCTTGAACAGAACTGCAGCACTACATAATATCCGAGCTCTGTGTTCGACCTTGGCTACCTACGTGATAAACACCTACAGACAACCTGCGCGTCTTTTCATTACAGGCGGTGAAGAACTAAGATCAGCAGAGGGCACCACACAGAGTGACACTTTGTCCATGAGCCTATACGCCATAAGTCTTCAACCACTTATAACGCGACTGCACGTCACAAGCGCAGCAAAGCAGTGTTGGTTTGCTCATGACGCAACCAGAAGTGGTCAATTGCGAGACCTTGAGGAAATGGGGGGATGAACTATCAGAGAGTGCCCCTCCGCTGGGTTACTTCCCTAATACTAAGAACTGTTGGTTGATCATCAAACCGGAACGAGAACAAGCTGCCAGGGGGGTGTTTAGAGACACTGCTATTAACGTCACCATAGAGGGCCAGAAGTACTTATGCGCAGCTCTAGGATTTAAATCGTTTCTTGAAGAATATGTTGGGGAGAAAGTAGACGAATGAGTCAAAGAAGTTACTAAACTCGCAGAGTCGCCACATCACAGCCTCAAGCTTGCTATGCAGCCTTCACTTTTGGTCTGCGGCACCGTTGGACATATTTCTTAAGAACATGACCGGATATTGCAGAATTACTATGGCCACTCGAGCGCGCGATTAATGAGGTTCTTATACCAGCTGTCACTGAGAGTAGAGCGCGACCTCCTTGGTCTCCCTGTGCGCATGGGAGGCCTTGGATTTACAGATTCTGTAATGACCTCATCTTCTGAATACGACGCTTCAATCAAAATTACTAATCCGCTCGTGAGGCAAATTGCTGAGCAAGAGCACCAGCCTCCAGATGCCTCAGAAATTCGAACACTGCAACTGAGCACACGAAAATAAAAACACGACTGTCTAAGTGAGAGGCTGGAGCAGGTGAAGAACTCCCTGCCGACAAAAGTTAAGAAAGCTGTTGAGTTAGCTACAGAGAAGGGATCATCAAATTGGTTGACCGCGATTCCCCTCAAAGAGCTGGATTACAATCTGAAGAAGGAATTTAGAGATGCGATCAAGTTACGGTACGACTGGGAAATAACGGACACGCCTATGATCTGCGCATGAGGTGTTCAATTTAGCGTGTATCACGTAATGGTGTGTTAGCGCGGCGGGTTCATTATCCAGCGCCATAACGAACTGCGCGACTTGGAAGCAGAGATGCTAAGGATGGTCTGTAATGATCTGGAAGTAGAGCCAGTCCTTCAGGAGGTCACTGGGGAGACATTAAATCATGGCGCTAAAAAAACCCTAACGCCCGTTTGGATATTCATGCTCGTGGTTTTTGTGAGAGACAGAGATCCTAATTCTTTGACGTTCGCGTGTGTCACCCTAATGCAGACTCTTACAGAGACTTGACTCGTAAGAAGATCTACCAGAAGCATGAGAAAGAGAAGAAGAGGCAGTATGCGGAAAGAGTAATGGAGATCGAACGAACAGGGAAAGTTCACTCTCGATCCCTATTTTTTACGACCACAGGTGGAATAGCGGATGAGTGTTTAAAGTACCACAGTAGACTTGCCGAGCTGATCGCAAATAAGAACGGAGAAAGTTATTCAAGCGAAATTTCCTACATAAGAGCTAAAGTATCTTTCGCCATCCTACGCTCTGCGATACTATTCTTGAGAGGCTCAAGATCCAGAAGAAGACGGCTAGACTTTGTTGACTCAGATCTACAGATCGAAGATATTAGAACCTGCCCCAATTAGTCTTTTTTTAGGAACTTTTTAAAGAATTAAGAATTTAGGAATACAAGATTTTATTTCATTTTAACTTGTTTCTTTTTAATATAAGAGACCGATAATTCTCTTTTGTAATGACTTAATTTAAAACACTGGACTGCCTGCAAGAGTTATTGATCGCATCTGAGCCGCAAGGAATGTATTTGGGAAATCGTTATTGACACACTGATTGTATTTTTATGATTTATACAATTCTTAATGTTGTACAGTGCTTAATTCTTACTTCAAGTTTTCTGTAAATTATGTACGTAATTTTAAAGTTGAATACAATTATTATTTATTATTATTATACGTCACAAAATTGCCCTCACTTTCTGCACAACGTCTGCGATGCAAGCAATGGCGGAAGACGTGTCGTTTACAGTGATTCTTTGTTTCCGGGTGTTTTTTGGCCTTTTGCTCGTTCATTTCTCTACAGGTTAGTTTCAGTTCTACCAAACTATATGATATGGCAAAGTATAGGTACCTTCGTTTGCAATTTAGCGGTAAATAAGTTATTCTACACTTTCTTTTCCGGGTAATTGACGTAGTTGTCTTCGGCTGATTTAGCATCGTGGAGTCATTTACTATTTGTATGTCTTGTCTTGTCTTGAAATTCCTTTTTCTTTTTATCTTATAATCTTATAATGCATTTGAACAATGCATCTGTGGAAAAGATGACAAATGATTTGTCTTTTATGCTATTCCTTTGCTCTCCTCAGCTACTTCAGCTCAGATAATTAAAGTTGCAAGAAAATAGAAATGTAAACTGAAACCACACTCGTGCAAATCAGCTTAATCAAATATCAAAAATGTTCAAAATCTTCAAAGCCGTGGATGACATTAACTTTGGATATCGAGTAAAGTGACTTAATAAATAAATGATACTGTGAATAAATAATTAATGATTCCCATTGGGGACCATATTATCAATAGATGAATTAGTCGTTTGTCTCTTCATTTATTTTACCCATTGTGTGAGCAAGTCTGATCAATATCAAAATGGTCTTTCTTTAAGTACCGTCAACACAAAAGAAACAAAGGGACCAAACAATTGAGTAGTCCCATGGGGGCTTTATTGTTTGGTTGCATTGTTTCTATTGTCTTACGTAATCTGTGCCTCTGTAGACTTGCTTCAGTGGATCCAAAAACGGATTTCGCTTTCCTTTCGGCAAATTTGATCTGATAAATCTTTTTTGAAAAAGGATTCATTTGGATTTGAAATGCGAAGAATCCAAATCCAGATTAATTTAACGGATCGGTGGTCTACGCTGTTCCATTCACAGGGGATCTGAAATAAGTCACATGCCAGCCGTATTTCCAGTTGAAGTATTCCCCAAGAGTTTCCTAGTTGCTGCCATTTGCCGTAAAACATCTGAAAACACTGGAAGGTTGTTCCTGGTACCGTAAAACATCCATGTGCTAACTATTTGTCCTCGCTAAAGGTGGCTTAAAAACGCAAATAATTAAAAGGGACAAATGAACTGTTCTCTTTCTACAAACTCGCTTGTAGACGCGATAGGCACTCGTTCGTGTTACATAAGAAATCCGAGCTACGAAACTGGATCAAACTGAAACGACAACTTTTAGATACTTTTCAACTTTAGCGTGCTTCTTTCTTGATCTGTTTATGGGGCGTCGATAAAACCCGGAACACGGAACATTCCGGAACATCCCGGAACATGAAAAATAAAAATAATTTTCATGAAAAAAAAAATTAATAATAATAATAATAAAATAATTTTTAAAAATTAATAATAACGTAAAATAACAAAAAACCGAAAGAGAAAGAAATAAAGAAAAAGAGACTCGTATCATCTCCGGGTATGCGAAAACAATATTTTGTCGCAAATAATTTGTGGGGCAAGGGTCTATGGAAATGACAGTAATGAGTGAAGGTTTGCTTCTAAATTCAAAATATGTTAAAATGGGTCGCGAGGAGGGGGGTTTTTCAAGCTTTTCTCACACAGCCACCCCTTGTAAATGTTTGCCATGCGGTTTAACGGTTATTCATTTACGGCTTTGCGACCGTAAGAAGAGCTTAGGGGCTCGTCGCTTTGGAGTTTAGTAGATAAGATTCACATTCGCCGTGAATCAGTTGCAGTGGCAGTGGTAGCGCAGCGGTAATTTCTAACTGTTATCAGTTAGCCTGAATTTTATCCGTCTCCCGAGTCGCAAGTGAAGTTTGGGACTCGAGGAGATAAATGAAATTCAAGCTAGATCACAGCCCCCTATTTTCCTCCGCCAAGTTGAAGACTGCGATCCTCGCTGTCAAAGTGATTTGGGTATCCTCTGACGACTTAACTGGTGAGAGTGAAGTTGGTGCTAATTCGAATGGTTTGCTAACGTGTGTGTGTGGAACTACATCTTTTATGGGAGGGGCTGTTGTGACTCCCGTGATCATGCAGATCCACACAGACTTCCTATGCCCTTTTCAGACCCCAGACAGGACACTGACACGACGGAACCAAATGCTCCGAGATGATGATATATTTAGCAAGGTGGAACAAAAAAACAAACAAACAAAGACGGACGGCTCCTTTCCTTTCTATTCACCTTTAACCCGGACACGTGTCAAACGAATACTGCAATATTCAGTGAATTTAATTGAAAAATGGTGTTTTCAAATATAACAAGTCGCATAAGCAAACCTTTAAGTGTCTTCGATAAATTAGGCTTGGGCTCGAAATATAGGGGGTGGGGGGAACAGCGTTTCAGCACACAGAGTGGAAAAAAATGCAACGTCACACGGGATGCCCAAATTAAATCACTGCGGAGATCGCCATCCTCAACCAGGCGGGAAAAAAGAGGGGACTGTAAACTAGCTTGAAGTTCAGCCGTCTCCACGAGTCGCAAACTCCTCTTGCGACTCGAGGAGACGTCTGTAATATCACGCTGATTGTAAACAGTATAGAAACTACTGCGAATGTGAGTATTGTCAACTAAAATTGAAAGGCAGGAGTCCGCTAGCTATTCTTAAGTTCACAGAGCCTAGTCTGTAAGTAATTCATGTCAACCTCAAGAAAGCAAAACACCTCAAGTAAGCACATGTCGATTATATATAACTATTTGTTGGCTTGACATGAGTTACTTAATTACCGACTTAGCTTGACATGACATACTGCATCGACTTTTCAGACAATTGCAGAACCGTAAATGGTTAACCGCCAAATGATTAACTCGTGGCAAACAATTACAAGAGGTAGCTGTGTGAGTAAAGCTTGAAAACCACCCTCCTCGCGACCCATTTTAATATATTTTGAATTTAGAAACAAGCCTTTACTCATTACTGTCACTTGCATAGACCCTCATATCTTGGTTTTCACATGACGTCACCAAATTCAAACTAAGAAACTATCGCTGTTTCTGATTTTCTACTTTCATGTGATACTAGAGCACCTTAAAACCTTTATACAAAAAAATATTCGGTTCAAAAGGACGCTTGAATTTCCAGGCTTTTACGTGACGCGGCATTTAGCTGGAGGCCGGGAAAGCTCTTATCTGGGTTAAAAACATTACGGATTTATGGAGGTTTTACTATCTAAACATTCCTTGTCTTAGAATGAATATTACTTTAATCTTTATGAGTTCCTCAAGCGAAGAATTCACGAATAAGTAGAAAACTCAAAAACAGATGTTTCTGTTGGTTTCCGGCGGCCATATTTGTGCCCCTGAAAGGGACACAAACATGGCGTCTCCATACAAAGCTTTATAAATTTGGATAAAACGTTTTTCCGAATATCTCGCATATGAACAATTGCATAGACCTGATTCTTGGCAAGGCTTTTTGTATATTTATCTTCTTTTATTTCCGAGATTCTAGACTTTCTGTATTAAAAGGTTTCCATTTTTATTTCTGTTTTCTCACGTGAGTGAAAACCGAGAATTGTTTTCTCATACTCGGAGATAAGTTTCTTTTTCTTAATCATTTCTTTCTTTTTCTTTTTTTTTTTTTGTTATTTTATGTTATTTTGTTATTATTAATTTTTACAAAAACTATGATATTATTATCATTTTATTTAATTTTTTTTTTTTCATGAAAATTACTTTTATTTTTTCATGTTCCGGGATGTTCCGGCATGCCCCGGGTTTTATCGACGCCCCTGTTTATGTTCCATCATCGCTATTCGAACCGCCACCACAAAATTCTGCACGCATGACTTGTCAAACAGTAAAAAAACACGTCATTTCTTGAGAGGCTGTCATGCATATGCACGCGTTTGCGAAAGGTTACCAAGGCTAAAAATCTAATTTCGGATTTGTATTTGCCGAAAGAAACTCACCCACAATTTCTTCAAAGTGAGTGAAGCGAACTTCAAAGTACCGTATGAAGTCGCGCAGCGACTGAGCGAGCGACGAAGTCTCGCCAGAATGGATTTGGGTCATATTATAAATTCACGTGGGAAAAGAATGATTGTCATCATGCTGTGTCGAGAGCGGCGTGAAATATTACTCACTCTCCTGTTGGTCAATTGTCATGACCTCACCAGTAGTATTTTCGACTAGTGAATTTTGCACCAAAAGGTGTGAAAAGTCGTTTTAAAAAATGGCACTGAACCAACTAGGAAAAAAATAAATGACTTTTAGAAAGTCTTGTGCCTCTGTACCTACACAAGGAACCTGTCAAAGTCACCTGTAATTAAATAGCTAATAGTGAATTTCAGAATACTTGGCCCACTTCCAATACATCACTGTATGTGCCTTAAAAATGAAAGGAACCCTGAGTTTTATTCAGGTACAAAATAATGGTGTTTGTCTTAGCATACTTAATGGCAGAACATATGAATATTTACATTCTTTATCACTGCTTTAAAATGCTGAGCTGTGTGCCGAAAAATAGACTAATACAGCGTGCAAAGAAAGTAGTGTCCGATAGCATGGGGCTATTGGATTTTGCTAATGGGCTAGTGAATTCTGTTTTTAACCTGCCCGACGAGCAAGTGATGTTTTTTGAGGAATTCGAATAACAGAAGGACTGTGAAATCAAGTCTGCTAGTCAAAACGTTTTGGGGGCTAGTTGAAATGACGTCTGGGCTAGTGAATGCTAGCTTCAGCTTGCCCAAATGGCAAGCTGTAAAAATGATTTTCTTTTGCACCCTGCATAATAATCCCGAGTTGCATGAAACCTCTGTTTTGAAGCGAGGCTGAGTGCAAATTAAGCTATTGATATGAAAATGATTTTTTGTTCGTAAGAAAATGAAACTTAGTATCACAACAAAGGTTTTGCACTTTTAATACCCTCATTTTCAAAGTGAGGGTGAGGGTTTTTGGAACTCGGAAATACCCTATCTGGAAGGCTCCTCCCTTGGGAAAGGTTCAAACAATTCTCATTATTTTGTAATGGCTAACTTGTGACTCTTTTTTAAAAGTAACGTTCTTGAATTATTGGACACCCTGTTTGTATAGATGAACGTTTTGTGGGCTAAAGAGAAATAGTGGAATAAGAATAACACAATTTTTTTCTATGGAATAATGAAACCATTGAGGAAATAATCTGATGACATATTACTTGTTTTGGAATGAGTAGATCGCTAAAATGGAATGAGTTGTTTAGCCCCTTCCCGGTTGATTTCAGTGGTTTTTTTATTGCCCAAGACCATAGCAATGAATGATCTTATCCGCTTCTGACTGACGACGGCAATGACGAGAACGACGACGACAATGATGATGATTTTATGATCTTAACTCCTTACGACATGTATAAGGGAGACTGATCTGTTATTGACTTGGACTTGAACATTAAGTGTCCAGCTGGTTACACTGTCTTATAGGTGCAATTAATCCAGTTCATTGTATTCCTGGGATATTTCAGCCGATTTATTTCTAATATATTATTAATTAATGATTGTTTTCAAAAGAAAACATAGATAATATAATAAACATTTACCTGGTGTGACATGTGCATTTGCTAGAGTGTGATTAGCTAGCTCATTTTCCCGCAGTTGTTTAATTAGATGAAATAAGTAGTTTTGTTTTCTTCCAAAATAAAAATGAGTTGAGGGCTATATATAATAGGAAAACTGGTGAGAAAAACTAGCAAAAGAAGGAATGTTTTTATTTATCTACGTTTCATCCTTGTTTGTTTAGCATCATGTGAACAGGTTGATGTGGGGGTGAGCTGGTACATTCTCGACAATCAGTTAAATGCTTCCTCTGAACTGAACGCCAACACACCAGCAAAGAATGGCCGACTGAACTTTGTAGCGGGATCATCATGGTGTGCATCCACAAGTGACAGCAGTCCATATCTACAGATTGACTTACGGATTCCTTATATCATCTGTGCTGTATCCACTCAGGGGAATTCCCAGGGGAGTCAGTGGGTGAAGTCTTACACCCTACAGTCATCTACAGATGGGACAACTTGGACAGGCTATGAGGAAAATGGACAAGTTAAGGTAGTTGAAGTTTAAGGGTGTATATATTAAAGGCCTGGCTGGCTGACTCATCACTCATCACTTTAAAAAGGAAAAATGCTTTTTTGGAGAGTTTTTTTTTTGCAAATGATTATATGTATTGTATATCTTCCTACCACCCTACTTGCTTGCCAGTTTTAACCAATGATAATCGTCCTAAGTTACACCTCATGCAGTTCTAGTGGTGTTGATTGAACATCATTTATAAGGAAGGTGCCCTCTGCAACTTGAGAGCAAGAGTTTCAGTTCATTTTAATATGAAAAAAATGTTAGGAGCTTCATTTCTGAGGTCCATGTACATATACCTGCAGTAGGTCCATGGGACACTGATAAAAGGAAGCCTGTGTAATACAGGTATAAAAGTGATCCTTAAATACATGTACAATGCTTGTGTGTATAAAAAAAGAGTGATTTGGGGTCTGGATTTTTCTTGAGCTGTGAAGGTGGGGAACTGTGAGATTTACAAGCAGGATGCAAATTAAATGTACACACAGTATCAACAGCGTTTTCTGAGCAATAGTTTCAGTTGGCAAGAAATGAAAATATTTTATCCCATTTAACTTGCCACCAGACTGGGTCTTTGAATGTTGCTGAGGATCATTTTGTTGAGCACCATTTGAAATTATCTGGTTAAAGGACTTAAGGCAAAATTTTGGTCCGGGTATTGAATTTTTGCTATTAATACTGATTAGTACACAGCTTTCTGTCATTCCAAGAAGATTTACCCACAAAAGTGGTTTAAAGCAATGGAAAAGTGATTGTCACTTGAAAAAGTTGCTGTATAACTTTTAGCTTTCATATTCATAAAGTAAATTAACTAAGTCCCCCCTGCCCCTTGTCAAACCACGGGGGGTTCTGAGCTTCATAGAGATAAATTAATATCAATATTTCATCTGGTTTCCTTGATAGTCCTGATGCAGAATATCACCACGTGTAGGTCAAATGTTTATGTTAACTTATCTAGGGTAGGGCAGGGAGTTGGGGGAAGGGAGCAGGAGGAGGTAGGAAGGCATGTGGCTGTTGTCACTTCTTTCAGGACACTACTCAGAAACAATTTCAGCTGTTGTGTGTGCTTTTGTCTGCTTTCTTAAAGTATTAAAACAACCCTAGGTAACTGAGTCATAAATTAGGCACCCTTTCATTGTACAGTAGAGTTTTGGTATCCACTGTTATCGGTGTTTAGGTGTTTTTAAGAAGGGCAAGATGAAAGAATTGGGGTGGGGATAACGTGGGGCATGGGGGATGAGGGGGGGGGGGGGGGGGGTTGGGGTACTCAAACTCCCAGAACTTAACCCATTTTCTGCTGCATGAAGCACCTACATGTAGGAGTATAAATTGCTTCTCCCCTGTGAGTGGAATGCTACTCGCTCATAACTCTGTTCAAAGGTTACCTTCAGAAGTTAATGAGTTGCACCTATATATTGCGGTGGAAGAATGATAAGCATGTACAGCTGTAAATTAAGGAGCAAAGTTTGTTATCTAAGGGAGTAATGCCATGTGGTAAAGATAATTAAATACAGAAGGGAGAAGTGGGGAGTGAGGGGGTGATACCCCACTGGGTTCACAGGAAAGTTACTTAATGGCCAGTGACCAGCAATTTCCTAGCTATATTTATTGTCCTACTACCAGTATGACCCCTGGCTACTTTCATAGGAAAAAAAGGAAAGCAAACCGAACCAATAGAATTTCCTAGCTTTTCAAACCCTTACCTATAATTTGCATATATCTTGCAACTTAGTGACAGCCCTGGGTTTAATAAACTGAACACTATCTTTATTTAAGAATTACCTCCTAAATGATAAGCCTTTTTGTTTTTTTGTTTTTGATTTGTTTCCCAGACCTTCAATGGAAACTTTGATCAGAACTCAGTAGAAAAACAGATCTTGTTCAGTGCATTTGTTGCCAGATACTTGCGTTTTGTTGTTGGGTCTTCACAAGGTGGAGCTTGTTTACGAGTAGAAGTCTTCGGCATACCAAGGAGCAGAGGTTTGATATCTTGCAGAAATTGTTCAGTTTTCAAGGAATACAGTTTTTTACCCAGTTGTGGAACCTTCCTTCACATCATTGATATGATCTTTTTTTCTTTTTTGCGACAACATTAGCTCTTGAACCATTATCTTGTTCTTTCTTTTTGAAAAATCTTGTTAAAATACAGTCTTTGCAAGTAATTCACTGTATATGCCTTTCCCCTTGCTCCTTGCCACTAACGACATTTTGCAGGAAAGAGGTCTTCAATTTCACCGCTAAGATTCCATATTGATCATCATTATGTAGATTTGTCTCTGGAACCTAGTCAACAAACAGGGATTTATCAAAGTAGTCATTGTATTCTTTTAGCTATTGTTTACGAATGGCAGAAAAAAGACAAAAGGTCACAAAGTTGTGCAGTAAATGCCATGAATTATCCAAAAAAGTCATTATTAGTGGAATATAATCTTCTTTGTGAAAGGTTTGAACCCAGGAGTCAGTTCAAAAGGTTGAGTTTGATTGTCCGGGTGAACGTAGTCGTGAATAGGACTGTTGTTGTTGACAGTGACTGACGTTTCGACAACCTGTGCGGTAGTCATCTTCAGAGTCAAAGTGAGGTGTATCACGTCAGTTGATGGTATTATACTCTGGTTATTGATCTGATTGGCCAATTATGTCGCGATGTTATTGGTCGTCTGTCAGTTAAGCCGTGATGTTATTGGCTAGAAGACTCGTAATCAGTGATTGGTGCGTATTCTACAAACTACTATCAACGTCTTACTTTAGAAAGCTGGTTTACTAACTTAGAACAAACGCCACTGAATCGTAGCCAACAGTTACCAGGGCCGTACAAACGACTTATTGACGAGATCAATCAAAACTAACTACGAGAGAACAACTGGAGAACTGACAATTTGACTAACAATAGACGACTGTTTAACTGTGACAATAGACGGATCGAAACGCACCAATCACTGATTACGATTACGATTTTTTTTTACTGCACTGCAGACACACTATATGTACAGCTGTACATGCATGTACTTTGAACATTAACAAGTTGATTCAGAAAGGCCTTCCATACCTGATTTTCCTCTGTTTAAGGCTGTGCTCTAAGAAAAATTCTAAGGAGCCCAATGATCTGTAGCTGTGAAATCCAGGGTTCCCAACACATGATTTCCATACAGAAGCTGAGATTTTCTAATTGCCCAAGAATGAAAGTAAGGACCCTGGAGTGGTCTCCAGGAGCTAAGGCCAAGAGCACAACCCTGCAACCCTGCTGCATTTATCTGTAATTTTTATTATTTGTTTTGGTTTTCAGTTCCGAGTAATATTGCCCTTTTCAAGAATACAAGTGAGTCAAGTTCATACACTCAAGCAGGGAAATCCTTCTCTGCTAGCAACGCAGTGGATGGAGATAGGGATAGTCGTGAGGACAAATGTACACACACTCTCCGAGAGAACAATGCTTGGTGGCGAGTAGACCTGGGGCGAGTAGAGCCTGTAGCTGAAGTGAATATAGTCAACAGAGGAGACTGCTGTGGGGACAGGTTAAACGGAGCTGAGATAAGAGTGGGTAGGTAGTCATTGTGGGAGATGCTTTACCTAGTTGTTCAAATTTGTTCCTTGTTCATTTTGAAATATTTCAATTACAGTGTAATATGAGATTACTTTTCCATTGGCTTTTAAGTTAAGATTTCTTAGAAGAAAATTATGTGAAAGTGATCTCTGTCTTTTGTAAAAGTGTACATGTATTTAGTATCAATATCATTTTCTTCCTACATAGTTACATTCATGGAAAGTCAAATTTCCACAGATTCTATTTGAGTGAGCCGATATATAGAGTGTTTTCACATGACGTCACGGCGGCCATATTGGTGTCCCAAAACAATGAAATGGCGGCCATGTTAGTGTCCCAAACCAATCCTCTGGGAGTTGAACTCTTTTCTTATGCAAACGCTTTCTTTTGTTCCAGTAAATTTGCATATATACTGGCCACGTGAGTGAAAACACTCTATATATCAATGTAAAGGTTTTGCAAGTGAGATTGCAGCACTCCCCTGATCTTGAAGCGAGTGCCAAGATCGTTTCTTTGTTACGTTTTAAGCTATTATTGTACATGAATTGTTTTCAAATACTGCAGTTAATGTTACCTCATATTATCTTTTATTCGTTTTGCAAGGAAATGACACGACAAATGGAGGAGCAAACAACCATCTTTGTGCAAATAACATACAAATCCCACAAGGAGGTTCCAAGACATATTCCTGTAGTCCCAAAGCATATGGCAGATATTTGTACATCAGATTGCCTGGCCGTAATGAGTTTTTGACGCTCTGCGAGGTTGAAGTTTATTCCTATCTTAAAACAGAAAGTAAGAGCGCTTTTCTTTCCTCCTGTTTATTTTGTAGGTATATGCATGATGCTTGTGTGTGTATCTTTTGGGCTTTTTTGCCTTTTACTAAACAAGTAATCTGTTTTAAAAATCGTTTTGTATTGTTTACATATAAAAAGTTTCTGTATTTCTTTAATCAATCTGTTCATTTTTCTTTTGTGGTGTTTGCCTAATTTGATACAGTTTGTGATAAATCCTTCTTACCAAGGGAATTCAGTTGTTAACAACAGTTTGAACGGTGTAAACCCCCCCAAAAATGAAGTTTACTAAGATGCATTGTATTTTTCCGTCATTTTACATCAATTCAGTCTTAATATTGTCCATGATAATCAGAAAACCCTGAGAAATATTAAAAGGGGCGTCTTTTGTGTATACTGTATTGTATCTGAGGCAGTATTCAGTGAATATCACTTGATTAAGTATGAGGAAATTCGCGCCCCTTTTGCCGCTAGTTTCTTGGTGAGTTGCGGACGTGTGTCAGCAATCACCAAATGACATAATACAGAAGGCTGAAAAGACACTGACAATACTCAAACCACAACAAGATTATAGCTAACCTACAATATATGTTTTGCAACACCAAGAAAAACTGTTTTTTCCGCCGCTGATCAGGAGTGACGTCCTTCGGCGCTCAGCGTTTGCGCGCTTTTTTGGTTTCGACTCAACATGGTTTTACTTTAAGTTCAGCTGATTGGTTCATTAGCTGGTTTGTCGGCGCCGTTATTGGTGGGAGTATTAGCTTTGGTTTAAATTCATACGACGCTCATTCCACAACAGTGGATAAAGTAAACTGAACAACCTTGCGTCACTGTTTATGAAAAACCAGCGGTCGATCTGAAGCGAGTATTTATTGAGCTTGTAAACTCTCTAATGATCCTCTTGAGATTTCTAACATCTTCAATAACTACTTTTCTTGCGTCGGTGAAAACCTCGCAATTTAACCGAATACTAGTCCCCTTATTATAATCCAAGCTCTTTCTTTTTTGATCCAGTTTCTCCAGCGGAGATTGAGCGTGAGATACTTTTGATCCCCAAAAATAAAACTTACCGTCTCTACTCTTGTCCTATCCGTATTTTAACTGACGCTAGATGCGTTATTTCGGGCCTTCGCTCCATCATTATGACCAAATCTGTGCAAAACGGCGTCTTCCCATCCAAACTGAAAAAAGCGAAAGTTGTTCCTGTGTACCAAAATGACGATAGGCCTGAGCCAGGTAATTGTCGTTCGATATCATTACTGTCTATTTTCAATCGGATATTTGAAAAATTAAAGTACCACCGCCTCAAATCCTTTCGTGGTTAAAACGGTATTCTATTTAAGTCACATTATGGCTTCCGCGAAAAAACATTCCACGCAACATGCCATAATTGATAGTGTTAATGTCATTCAAAACAATACGGACCAAAAATTTTTCACTTGCGGGATCTTTTTAGACTTAAAAAAAAGGCCTTTGATACCGTCGACCATTTAATCTAGCTTCCTGACGGCATCAGAGGAATTATCAATGACCGGTTTGTCTCATACCTTCTTGGTCGTTCATGAGTAACTGAAGTAGGTTTTAACTTATCTACCGAATGTATGAGCTCGTGGTGTCTCACAGGAGTCTGTGCTTGATCCACTGTTATTCTTAATCTATATTAACGACAATATGTTCACAACTCCTCAGCCAAATTCTCATTCTGTCTCGTTGCTGATGACTCGAACTTGCTGTATGCTGCCACTAATTTGAAATCTCCCGAGAAAACCGTCAATAGCGAACGGCCCAAAGTCTCCTACTGGCTCAATGCAAATAAGTTAACGCTCAATGCTAAAAAGTCAAACTATGTTATCTTTCGTCCATATCAACGTAAGTTGAAGTATTCGTTAATATTGAAATGATTGATAACTGTACCCAAATTCCTACTACCCTTGAGTGTAAAGACCATGTTAAATATCTTGGTGTCCTGTTGGACAGCAATTTAAGCCGCATGGAAATTTCATATTAATAATGTTGCATTAAAAGTAAGCAGAACTGTTGGTGTTCTTGCCCGTCTTAGACACTTCGTACCACGTCCTACCCTTTTAAATATTTATCAATCTTTGATATTGCCTTATCTGACATACGGTTTGGTGGCTTGGGGTCAAGCTGCCAAAACCCATTTACAAAAAATTCTCGTGCTATAAAAACGAGTCCCTCGTTTGATGTATTTTTCTGAACCCATAGCACATGCAGTGCCTTTATTTGTTTCCTCAAAAATTCTACCCTTACAAATGTTATATGCTGAAAAAGTATCTTCTATAATGTTTGACGTCTCCTGCTTGAATGTTCCGTCTAACAGCTGTGATTTCTTTGCTAAATCTAATTCAAATCACAAGCATGAGACCAGGTTTTCTTCGTCTGGACATTAAAATCAACTTTAGAGCGCAATACCCAACGAATTCCGTCAGCTCTGTAAGGGAGCTTTTAAAATACATTTTCATGATTTGTTGCTCTCGATAATGGAAACGGAGGATGATTATGTCAGTGAAGTGCCCAATCTGCTGCAAAAAATTGCAAAATCTGTAGCCACGACTTATTACACTAATTATTGATAGGTTCTTTAGTAAATTTGTCTTGTTATTGCATTCTGTAAGACTATTTTGTAACTCTAGCTTATTTATCCGCATATTTTATTTAGTTTACTTCAATAGAATCTTGTTCATAGCTTCTTTTAATTTAATATTTATGACTGCTGTAACCTTTCCACTCCGCCCGCCTAGTCTAGCTCTTGCTATTTGCGGGCGGAGATGGCAAAACGATCAGTGTAAAAATAAAGTATATATATGGTGGGTATGGTGATGGTTATTTTTATAAAACTCCTTGTTAATTCGAGTTGTTTTTCTCTTCCAATCGCGAGCGGGTTGAATTATGAAGTGTTTGTTGTAAATGAGGACAATTCTATGTCACTACTTCAGAAACTCTCATAAAACAAGAACTTCGTTCATAATGTTCTCTTCGTGAATTATTAGCCAATGAGTTTGCAACAAGAGTTCTTTGTAGACGTGGCCCTAACAAAGAATACTACACAGTCCGCGTACAGCTTTTGGAGTAGCATCACGAGCTGTAGATGGTAACCGTAATACACAGACTACATACGAGATTACAAACGAGACGTAGATGCACTCGGCCTAGTTCAATATGGAAGCCATTACTTTTTTATCCCAGGCCTGACATTTGCCTAAATCTTAATGTTTTTTTTTCTAATAAAGCAGAAAGGAACCCAAAATCGCGGCAATAAATTTGTTCTGCGAGTCTAACCTTTTACGTTAAGAGTGATAACATGAAAATATTTTTTCCTCCTTTTTTCCCCTAAACTTAGGTTGTGCATTTGATCCAGTAGGAGTGTCGGATAGTAACGTCATTTCTGATCAGAGGTTTTCAGCTTCGTCATTTGGTAGCGGCAGCAGTGCATCTGATGGCCGATTAAAAGGATCCAATGCCTGGATTCCTGCCACAAACGATGACAACAATGATTTCCTGCAGATCGATCTGGGATCTCTTTACTTTGTTTGTGGAGTAGCAACACAAGGAAATCCAGATGGTAATTCTTGGACAAAAACATACAAGATAAAGACGTCCCTGGATAATGTCTGGAGGACATTCTACTCTGAGGGTGGTTCCGAAAAGGTACATCCTTTTTTGCTGTAGGTGAAGTAATAGCGAAATTATAATCGTGGAGACACTAAGTAATAAAGGATTGTGTTTACCTCTTAACCTCAAGAACCAGGATTTCACATGCCGAAGTTGCTTCCGTTCCTTTCTCTCACTTCCATTCGCTTTCCTCTCTCTTCTCCCGTCTTCACCTTCTTTAGTTTCCTCCTTCTTTTCTTCCTGCCTCCTGCCTTGCTTTCTTTTTCCCCTCGTTACTACAGCCTTCCTTCCTTGGTCTCTTGCTGTTTACATAGGAAACGTTAGGGAAATAAGTAGTAAAATGTGAAAGAAACTGACATGATTTTCCTTTTAACATCCTTTGCCTTTTGTTCTACCGGCGGGAGTCATCGTCAATGTAGTTGCAATCCTCAGAAATATCGTTTTTTTCATGGTTTTTTTTCTCCTGTTAACCGTGAGCGGATAGGGTGAGACTCAGTAGCAGATCCAGGGGAGGGGTCCGGGGGGGGGGGGCTGCCCCCCTTATTTTTAGACCAAACTGAGGCCCGGGGGGCCGAAAAAAAATTTTTTGGAGGCCGTGTTCCCCTATATTGGAAGATCTGGATCCGCCACTTCGACTTAGGCTACGTTAAAAAGGAACCAGACGAATTTTCGACCGGTTGAAGAATTTGACCGGACACGGAACAGTTCAATATTTTCGCTCTCTTGACACGGAACTCACGAAGCAGTTTTAAGAATTTTATTTATTCTCAGTTGTTTTTCCATCTATCCATGCGCAGAACACTCCTTCATCTGAAATTCAGTATGGCGTCTCTCAGCTGAGTTAACACGCATCCATGCAACCACGCCCTTGCTACACAAAAATTTAGATGGTTAGAGGTGTTCACACCTAAACGCACGAATTTGTCTTTCATCAGCATTTTATTAATTTTTTTTAAATTTGCTTTTAGGTATTTACTGGAAATAATGACAAGAACAGCATTGTAAGAAATGAACTATCTGAGCCACTTGCTGCCAAGCTTATTCGTTTTTATCCAGTTACATTTCAAGGAAGCAAAGCATTAAGGGTGGAGGTGTATGGATCTGAGCAAGGTTGGTCTCTTAGTACATACCCAAGTTTCAATAACGGTCTCCAGAGGAGAGATTTTTGGAAGACGTCGGCTTTTCTTTTACGTGTGGACGGACGAAAACGGTTTCGAATTCGGAATACGATGATGTCATACATCATATACGTCTAGCATAACGCATGCTCAATAATAAAGCTATAGTATTTTCATCATTTTAGCGTTTTCGTGTGGACGGGTGACTGCGATTCGAGTATGCTACGTGTGGTTGCGTATTTGTTTGAAAACGGAGGAAAAAATCTCCGTAATGGACGGACGGGACAAAACTATTGCTTTTTTGCCGTTGTCGTCGCTGCTTAGGCTTCCTAATTACCGCCTGACCAATCTTTGTACATCTATGCTTATTTCACGTTGTCTTGTTTCCTCTCTGTTTAGTTTTCTCCTTTACTTTTAATTAGAAAAAGAGTGCTTTTAATAATTGGATTCACTATATTGATTTTGTCCCTCCTCGTTTGTTTCCTTCTTTGTCATTGTAACTAATATGGAACGGATGAAAATTTCAAAAAGAGTTAAAAAACTCAGTAATAATTCATAAAGAGAAAACAAAAGAAATTTGAAAAGTTTAATGAGTGTCTTTAATTATTACAGGAGCACCCAGTGAATGTTTTCTGTGAAATATCTGTTCGGAGAAGCAAAACTTGTCCAGATTTTTTTAGATGACCGTTTCGTTCATGTACAATTTTTGAAGCCTATCTAATAAATTCCCTATGATTTTGTGAAGTTTATTTTTTTCCATTTCACTCCCCAGGTTAAGCCTTTTTTTAGTAGAGAAAGGAAACCTAAAATTTTTGGAACCAAAAATGCAATGCAGAGAAAAATTGTCACTTTCATAAAACTCTAAATTGCAGCTAAAATATTCGGAAAAATATACCGTAGCCCTTGTAATTTTGAAAAGACTTAAGTTGCCCTAGGATTACCGAACAAATAAATCTTTTTAGTGCTACTTAGAATACATTTCTAGAGATCTAAAAGTACTCTGGATAGCCTAAAAAGTGTTCCAATGCATTTAGGAGGAAACCGTCGTTGGGTGCCCCTCTCTTTATACCCGATAAAGACACGGCTAGATAATTGAAACTGCTCGTTTTTTTAAACAGTACATAAAAATTCTTAATAAAAATGCCATATTTCTTGATGTTTTTACAGGTTGCTTTGAATCGTTTAAGAATGAACGATTTCAACCGACCAGCGATTTTACAATTACAGCATCCTCAGAACGTAGTGGTCATATAGCTTCTTATAGTCGCCTTTATGGTACAGACGGTTGGTGCAGCTCTTCAGCATCCCTACCTCAGTACTTACAGGTTGATTTCGGACAAATTGTAACAGTCACAGGCGTGGCCACTCAGGGAGATGCTCGAGGGGACAACTGGGTGACAAATTATTTAATCCGCTACGGATACGATGGTAAAACATGGACTAGTTACGAAACTGGACAGGTAAATTTTCAACATGCATTCATACATCTGTCTGAATTTGCTTAAAGGGACCTCCAGGAGTTTTGCCCAGACATTCACATTTGGGGCTTGTTTCCTTTACGTTTTTTCTTTGTTATAGCATTTTGAATACACAAATCCTCCATCAAGCTGCAGTAGACATAAAATCGGGCTCATCCTCGGTATAAAAACCTGTGAAACTCACGAGTGACGTAAAGCAATGAATACAAAGAAGCCACTGAGAAGTCAACACAATAGAGCCAAGGAAAATAATAACTAGAAAACAAAGAAAACTTCACAGGTTTTTACACCGAGGTTAACCCTAAAAAATAATGTGTTTATAATGCTGTTTACATCTTCCATCACCACCCCCCCCCCAACTCCCCCCGGCCCTACCTGGACCACCACTACCTGCGATCATTTCCCATAATTCTCATGTTCGTGTGATAAAACAATCCTACTTGAAATCAGCGCGCGATAGAATTTTTTTTTTTTTTGGCTGGTTAGTTTTCTAGAGTTCGTTTTGGCCGCCTGGAGCAAAGGCAGCCTGTAAGCTGAAGCTCCGCAATGAACCTTTTTGTACAGTAACTGTCTGTGACTATCTAACGTTGTAAATATTCAAAGGAAATGCAGATTCATTCACATCTATAGCTTTAAACTTTCAAGTAGACTTTAAGTCTTTAACTTTTAAGTAAAACAAAATCGCACAACCTTTTAACTAATGAATGTTGAAATCTTACCTTTTGTCGGACATAATGTCAGTAGACAGATCAAACAGAGAAGATTATTATTTGAAGCTGAAGATTTACTCAGTGCTTAATCCCTGACAACTTTTCTTGTTTGTTCGTTAATTATCGGAACTTTCAAGGAACGGGCCCCTGAACGGACATTTGCAACCCTGCATAGGCTGACTCGTCCCCAGTCACGAGAAGCGTAAACGAAGGGAGCGCAAGGAGTGATGGGAAGGAGAAAAAGGAGAAGGAGCGCTCCCCTCCAGTCGGTTTGGGAATATACCACACAGAATGTAGTCTCTTGTAAATAAAATATTATTTGTGTATCTCCACTTACTTTGTTCTTGATCTACCACTCAGCATTTGACTGGAAACAGCGACAGAAGTACCATTGTTGTCCACTGGTTTGCTCCCCCGTTTGCAGCGCAATATGTCAGAATATTTCCCAAAACATATACTGGTGAAATATGTATGAGAATGGACTTGTTTGGCTGTAAGGATTGTAAGTATAATTTGTTAGAGGGGGATTTTTAAAGAATGAATTAATGGGATACATGTGCTGCCGTATACAGTCAATAATTTATAATAATAATTAAAAATTTATAACGCGCCTTTTCCAGGCAAATATGATCAAAACTGGGTTACAATGCCCTGAATATTAAAAAGGAAAATAAAAGCTCAAATGTACATAGCAATTTAAGTTAAAAAGTAAATTAAGCGTAAACATTTGAATAATCAAACGAGCTTAATCTTGCCAATCTTAGTATCGCACGCAGCCGTTTTTGTCTCGTCACACAACGCTCCTCCCCATCTTGCTTCGTCGGTTAACCAATGAGAACAAGGAATGTGCCTCATTTTGCCCGCTAGCCACATAATAAGTACTTTAGTGCTATTTGGTATGATGCAGCACTTTCTAGCCTGCGCAAAGGAAATGGGATTGAGACATATACTTGCAGACTAACTGCTGTCGCCGAAAACGGCGGAATCTGCATTTAAGAGTGAAGTTTGTATCGTAATGCAAACCTTTTCTCCAGTAGAAAGTGGTTGTAGAGGTTGTCCTACAACGTCGAGTTCAATTTGCAATTTATTTGCACGAGTGTGTTTTTCAAAAAAGTATCAAACGGGCAAAATTCACTGGATCAACATTCGTCCACTAAACATCCCCACAATGCAATTCGATCGACGCAACACCTGAACCCAGTCTCACGCGCAACCTCAATGTGGCCAATAAAGATTTGCGGCACCTGAATGGTTATTAAACAATTCTATTGTTTTTTTTGCCAATCACAATGCTTCATTCACTGATAATTGAATTATATTTCCTTGTTTTTGTACTCTGTTTACTTATAGGCTGTTTACAGTCCTCTATTTTCCCGATCGACCGCTCTGCATTACGGGCGGCCATATATCTTGGATTTGCATCAAATCTACTTTCTCGCCTCCCTCCCCCCACATAAACCCCACACACTCTAAACCCCGGCACGATCTTGAAACTGCATTACTGCTCTCAGCCAATCAGATTCAATGAACCTAATGGAGTGTAAAATTGATTAAATATTTGCTTCTCTCTTTCAGACCAAGTTTCGTTGCCGTTAAACGTTGATCTTGATGATGTTGGTGTGATAGCCAACACTAGTCAATCTGTGACCCTGACCTGTGTGGCTAGTTACAGCCCTCGACAACCCTCTGGGTATAGTTGGAGCAAAGATGGAGCGGGGCTGTCTGACACAACCCCCTCTCTTACCATACCATACAACAATGCCAGTAATATCTACAGTAACTCTTGCGCAAGAAAGCTCACTTCAGCCAGTGGAGTCCAGTGTAATTCAACCTACCAATGCTCTGCATCACTTTCTGGAATACAAGGCAGTTATCTGACCACTGCAAATGTTATAGTGTCCTTAAGTAAGCAAAAATTTGTGCGTACCTTGGGACGCCTTTTCGCTCGTTATCGTGAATGTGAAATTTAATTTGATATACGGGATGACGCAGTTTTCAATAACTAACATTGTTTAAGTTCTTTATAAGAACACGAAAATATTGCATTCCAACAATACATGACTGCAAACGGTACTAGATGAACAAGGAAGTACTTTCTAAAAAATACCTCAACCTTTAACGTATTCTGAGTGGGTAACGTATTTTTAACGCGTTTGTTTATTCGTTGATTTTGTCACTTGCTCAACGGTTTAAGTGCTGGGTTTTAGATGACCTTATAAGTAAGGCTCATTATGAGGCACATTTTTGTTGTTTTCAGAGAAACCAGGCAAGCCAGTTGTTCAAATTAATCCAAGTGACCTTAAAGCAAGATCAGCATTTGTCACATGGCCGTATAATCCTGGAGCGGATGAAGTACCTGTAACTGCCTACAATCTTGAGTATCGAAATAGTACTTTTGCAGAGAATATTTCTTTGGGAGCTGTATTAAGTAAACGGATTATCAACCTCAAGCCATACACAGCCTACAGTGTTAGGTTGATAGCCGACAGTGTCTTAGGAAAGAGTCTATGGAGTAATGTCCAGAATTTTGCAACAAAAACTGCCAGTAAGTGTTGATGCAATTTAGATGCAGTGCTAAGAACAATAATTTAATATAATACGTTCTTGTTCCAAAATCATCGCCACATCGTTTTAGCGGCCCCAGTCAGTCGAGTAATGAAATTTTAACTACTTCTGCTATATCTAATCGATATTTTCATTTTAAAAAATCTGAAGAACTACTACAGATAAAGGTGTGCAAGCAAACGTATTCAGTGATTTTCATGTAGTAATCAGGCGTCCGGTCATGATAGAACTATTCTGACTGAGGATAAATCAATTTAAACTTTCCCTTTTTAGAGCCTGAAGTCGATGTACAGATCGTGAGTGTGACAAAAAAAAATTGACAAAGCGAAGTATTAAATAGGCCATTTTAGAGTTCCCCCTGGCCTCTGTTTCAAAACGAGGGCAGGAACTCAGCCTCATTCTCATGCAAATAAATATCATTTTCACAAGAAAGGTTGTGCACCTAGCCTCATTTTGAAAGTGAGGGTTTTTGGAACTGGGAAGTGGCCTATTGCCTCAGCCATGTGGGCCTCGGCTTTTGTCCGAAAATAACGGGGGCCTGGGCCCCCCGGGTTCCTCCGGCTTAGGCCCCTCCCCCGGAATCGCCACTGTAATGTAGTAACAAGCACAGAGAAACTTCAAATTATGATTGTCTACCTCTGAGATGCCAGCCTTGACAATTAAAGAACGATATCGGGAATAAAAAATAAAATGTTGATTACGACGAGAATTGAACTTACTAGTTCTAGATTGTATCTCACAGCACTTCAACCGATTGAAGTAATTGTTTATATGAAATTCAATCCAGTTTATCCGTAAGTAAAAACTACTTTCTGACTCAACCGTGGAATCTGGCGCTGCTCACAGCAGAGCAGAACTATAGTGGAGTTAACCCTTAAAGCCCTAAGAGTGATCAGCATCAAATTACTCCTTGTAATATCAGTGCTTCATAAAACAGAGTGGTCATGAGAATTACGGACATGATCACACAATATGAATTTGCTTGATATTTTATCAACTTCTCCCCATCTCCGTAGGAAATAAATAGGGTCAACCAATGAGAATTCAAATTTTGATCTTAAGGCTTAAAGGGTTAAAGAGTTTTTAGATGAAATTAAACAGCTTACAAATCGCCTTTTGTGGATTTTTAAATGAATGTATCATTTACCTCTCTCAGTTTCTATGATGCACATTAGATAAAGAACTTGAATTCTTACGTTACAAACGTAACACGATCAAGTGTCACATCCTTGTTTACTCCTTTTTAATGCGGGAATCTTAACTTTATGAATCAACTCGTGAATAGATTCCAGTGTTAAAATGTGGCGGGGTTGAAAGGACGTGAATGGTTAAAAGAGACAATCTTATCGACGGCACTTTCAACTGTGACTGTGAACGACAAACTTTGCAAAACTAAGAAAGACGTTTTCTCTCACTTTAGAAGCCCTACCGCGTACAAACAGTTTGGTGACGTGAGAGAAGTGAAGGGAGGGAAAGATTTCGGAAACTGCCCACCTACCCCTCCCCTAAGCCAACATAACCACTTACTTCGCTCTTACGGCAAAATTTTGGTTTAGGGGAGGGGTAGGTGGGCAGTTTCCTAAAATGTTTAATGATCCAAGATTTCCAGGACTATACTTTCACTGATTTATGCCAATCGTGGCTAGTGAACTTTATGGTATGTATTATTCCTTGTGGAGCGAGGCGCGGATCGCCGAGCAAAGTGAGTTTATAGTCTCGTCGCGCGAGAAGCGCGCGCAGTGTGTGAACCGCGCGTGGGTCCTAGCGAGCTGCAAACTCGCAGCTCTCATCTTGACTTGTAAATATGCTTATTTTAATTTTTATTATTACTGTTGTTATTTTTTATTTTTTCCCTCCTTATTACCAGGGATAAGAACTTGTTATAATACAAGAGAGTCGTTTTATTGTTCGGGTTCCACAGGTTTATTTTTTTATCCGTTGTTTTTTTTCTCTCAGAACCAAGCACGTCACCTCACAACATAAAATCTGAAAAGATGAACGAGACAACTTACACAATAAGTTGGAATCCTCTTCCCAGAAACACAAGTAATGGTAGAGTGATCGCTTACGAAGTAAATCAGACGAAGCTTTCTACTTCACGCACTGCAAGATCCGTGTCCACTCCCTCAGTTCTACATAACACATCCGACACTTTTATCGTTTTAACTGATCTTTTATCGTGCTCTGTTTACAAAGTTGAAGTACGTGCCTACACTTCTGCTGGACCAGGAGTCTTTGGCAGCATGGCCCATGTCATCGTGACCTCAGGTATTTAAATACAGTCGACTCTCTCTTAACGGACACCTCTATAAGACCGACACCTCTGTAAAACGGACACCACGAGTTGGTCCCTGCCTTTCTTTGCTCGCTCTATTTGACTTTCTATAAGACGGACATCTCTCTAAGACGGATAAGTGAAACCACATAAGTGAAACCTCTTCAGCAGTACTTTTAGATGGAACTATTAACTTTTTGTTATTGCTGAGAGGACCATACATGTAGTTGACAGACAAATAGAATGAGGAACTATAATCGGCTTATTGACTTCAGACTAACCAATAGATATAGAAAACTCTCCTATGCACAGACAGAATGATTCAGTAAGAGACTGCGACTCACCTACCAGAAAGAGTCAGAATGACGGATCAGCTAAACTAATAACCTCCTTCAGACTGACTGACTGACAGACTGATTGATTGTCCGACTGATTGACTGACTGACTGACTGACTGACTGACTGACTGACTGACTGACTGACCGGACTGGTTGGAATGTTTTTTCACTCATTTTCATGCTCAAACCTTTATTTTACAAATCTGATGATGCAGACAGACAAGGAAGGGACACCTGCTCGCAACCATGGGACAAACCTTCAAACACAGGTTTGTTAGTTCATTTTTTATAGTTTCCCAATATTAATTGCAATCAAACTAAAAGACGGTTTGTTTTAGGAGGTGAATTTTGGAATATATGTATGCATTATAAGCAACAACCAAGTTCCCAAAATCGTCTCCCTCAGTCCCTTTGAGGGAAGAAGAGAGATGACGTAAGTGTGGGAACAAGGTTGTATTCAGAAATCGCCTATTGAGTCACTGATAGGAACTTTAAACATTTCAGCATCTGTAGTATCATCCGTCGTCTTAGGGATTGCATTGGTCATTTCTCTTGGAGTGAACCTTTACCAATGGCGTGCTCGGGGAATTTCCAAACCAGACAAAAAGTATTCTACCGAAGAATTACAAGTGGAAGCTCACCAAAATGAAGGAGGTATATAGCGTTTGTGTACAATAATGAGTATATACCATAATTAGTCTCGCTTGCTTTAGCAAAGCGAGAATCTTAAAATGCAGTTCGGTTTTTTTTTTCGGTGGGACCTAGTTTGTAGGTCCCGCGTTCCTAGCGAAGACCGTGGAAACTGGGGATAAGAATCGTGACGACTTTCATTGTATGGAAATGAGTCTCGTGATGAGCATGTGGTTTAGTTTTGGGGGATGACTGGAATAACGCGCAATGTTTATCACGTTTAAGTGCTTTTCTTCCATGCAAGAAATCAGACTCTGTCTTTTGCGTTAAAACAGGTTACGTTTCATGCTTATGACATAGTAAGCCGATAAAATCGTAAGTGCAAAACAGACATAACAAAAAGTAAAACTGTAAACTCTCTCTGATCTTATGGTAATTTGGTTCTGACCTTCACGATCACGTGTGAAAAAGTAAATAGAGCTAAACGTGACAGAAAGAATAGTTTTGTAAAGACGTGTTCCGGGTCATGGTAGCGCAGAATCTGGGGATGAAAATCGACACGATGCTCTTAATCTCAGTGAACGCTTCGAAAAACAACGCGCAATAGTCCGAATGTTGTGTTTTGAGACGAAAAATTTGGAAAGATTAATGGATTATACGGTGATGTCGCTTACAAATCCACACACCATTCGTGGTAGACCCACACTAAAAGATGTCGAGCGTTTTCGGAATGGTTCGTTCCACGAATTCTGTCGTTTGAAAGCGTTGATAACTTTGAAAGAAGTGAATATATCAGATGTTGAAACAAGGAAGAATGTTCATGAGCAGAACTTCGATGATGAGGTAAAAAACAACAAGCAAATCGTCGTTAATTTACCTCTCGTGTTCAAGAGCCTGATTCTTTTCCTTTTTTTCATGATGCTGGATACTTAATTGTAACGAACAACTTGATATTTCGTACATCATTAATATTATTGTACAGGCGATGATAAATGTCGAGGAAACAAATCTTGGGCCGATTTTGGAATCTTTGAAACTCAAATGAAATTCAATGAAATTGCCTGATTTGACTAACCTGATCTAGAATTCTTATGTACTTGCGAAATACTGTAGGAAAACGGCATAAAAAAGAATTCAAATTCATTTTCGGCGACCGAAATTTACGGCTTCGAGACAGCACTTCCGTTTGCCGTCCACTTGCTGTCCACCGCAACAGATGATGACGGAAATGACGTAGTAAGGTAAAAGTGTTCAAGATCAGAGCAATAAAAGGAGATGGTAAACCTACACGACTTTTACCTCATGCCAAAATGCTGCTCGTTCCAATAAAGTTTTTTTCGTCTGCTGGGTAGATTATGCTCTGGAAGGTTCTACATTTTGACTGAGTAATGTTATTTTACCCGCATGTTTCACACTGAGAGATCATGACACACATATCGATTTACTGTGGCTATTAGCGGGGAAGAGCGTTGCGTGACGACATTAAAAACGGCTGTGTAGCAGACTATTTTGAAGCATGATGGTGAAGCTTTTTATTACGGCTGAATAAGGGTTCCAATTTTCTCCAAAGTATCTTCTGAATCTGAATAACTAAGCGATTTTCTTTAGCCCATGAATGTAATGTTTTTGTGCAATGCTGTATCACGTTAAGCCCAACTCAATAGTTTTGTTTGGAAAATCTTAAATTATTACGGGTAGTGATTTACAGGTCGTGTGTACTGTTGCAATAAAACGTAATACTGAGTAGAGCGGAGGTACAAGGCAACTGTAATATCATCACGACTGAGCCATTCTTCGGTAGTTCCAACAATGTTACCTCTTGCGTCTTTGGCTGTTCGTTTTGCGACTGGGTAGCGGGAAGCCTTTACACAAGCGAAACCTGCTGCATCGAAGACTGTTGGCATGTACACAACAAATCTTCAGTCTTGAAAGATCTTCACTTCACTTAAAACTCTGTTGTCTTCGCATAGATCTCTAAGATCTTTAAAACTCCCTCCGTAGCTTATGTTTTGATTCTCGAATTAGCAGCGGTCTGTTGCTTTTGCGTTTCCGGTCTCATTCACTTCCGTCACCGAGAGATGCGGTTCACAACGAACTAAGTCACGTGGTACAATTATCCTCCCTTATCCTTTTTTTACTCGCCACTTCGCGCTTCGGTCGCCCTTCAGGCGACGGTCTTCCGTCACCCTTCGGACGACCTGCTGTGCACCAACGAGAATATAGCTTGCGGTTATTGATTTTCAAAATGGCGAACAACAAAGTCGATCTGGATCAGGTAAAGAGCAAAGAAATCCTTTACAGTAGATTCATAGAGATCCCATTGGGCTAATTAATCGTGCTAAGCGACAGGTATAAACATTTTTCAAGGTGAGACTTTAAATAATTTATTTATTTATTCACGCGTAACTCCTCTGGACCCTGTGCAGTAGATTGAAATCATAATTCAACTTTTTCACTTGCTGTCGGTGACTCTGAGGAATTATGACGAACCCCTAGGGAGGACGACTCTGCATATGAAAGGCAAGGGGATGCTCGTCGGAAATTTTGAATTAAACCCCTACAAGAGATCGATCCGGGCGTAGCCCAAGCTTTTTTGACCCCTGAGAGACTATGTTACTGACAACTCAGACAATACACATATTTTTATATTTTTTCACATGCAACCCTAAACAAGACCTTCACGGCTTAATATAATACCGTTTTGCCCAGCACACCGTAAGTGAGACCAAAATCCGAAATTTACACCCCGGCCTAAGCAAGACGACGAGCATCCCAAGCCCTTTTATATGAACAAATGAATGAAAAAAGATAATAATAAACCTTTTCTCTTATGTTTGATGTCTTTGCGCTAGTGCTTTGTAATGACGACAGAACTCCACCTTTCCAACCCCAAGAAAAATATAATAAAACAAAACAAAACAGACTTACATTCCTTTTTCTTCTCAATTTTTATAAGATTCCAACCATTTTCAATCTTAGGCGATGCAGAAGACCCGTCTCCTCAAGTGGAATTGTCTTATATGGAACTGCGGCCTACTGAAATCCAGCAAACGTCAGAATATGGATCTCTAACGAAGAAACCGGAGGGAGATGATGATGCTAAAACGGAACAAGATTATGTTAATGCCGCCTTCCATCGGGAAAACGAAGTATATCAAAATATATAAAGGAACGGAAATGAAATACGTGACAGCTTTGTATGCGAGAAACATGCAGAAGAACCACGGTCTGTTCGAATTCTCACCTAAACTGGCCTGTGAAGTCTGCACATACGTCTGCAACAAACAAACTTTGAACAAGTACAGTGGTGTGTTTTATTAATTTAAGCATGCGTCAAAAGGCATAAATACTTTAAATTTAAGATGGAGATAACCAATATTAACTAATTAGAACTTTTTTTTTTCTTGCGAGTTTTCTCTTTCAAGTAATTATGTACAAGTATAAATGTACGTTTCGATGTATTACTATGACGCTTATAAAGTTACATTGTAACGAACGTTTCAGAAAACATTTTAACTCGTTTCGATCGACGATGAAACACCATCATCAAAAACAAATCACCAAAAACTTTCCTCTACAGCAAAACGGAAAATAGAAAAAAAAGTGTCGTTTTACTAATGCTAAAGCAGGAATAGTTGAAGCGTGATCATGAGCTTTTAAAAATGGCAAATGCTCCTAAATGGACATCTATAGATCCCTTGCATCGCCATTGGAAAAAAACTTTCTGGCCCACTATGAAGTAGCCTATTCCAGGCGTAGTGGACAGTGGACAGTGGATAGTGGATAGTGGATAGTGGACAGTGGCGCGAAATGGGGAACGGAGGAAAACAAACGTGGAAAAGAGTAAGAGGGAGAGAGTAGGAGAACCTTTCGCCCTCTCTCCCTTACCCTGCCCCTTCGCCATTTTTTCTAGTCCACTTTTCTTTGCGTTTTCCCAACTACCTGAAGGTCTGTTACAGGTTAACTACGTCCTTCATTTACAAATGTTTATGGTATATTCCGTATTTATTCGATTAACCGCCCTGGGCGCTTATTAAATTTTTGGACCTTGAGAGTGGGCGCTTATTCGAGCTGGGTGCTTATTCGAGGCTGGGCGCTTATTAAATTTTCGCCATTCTCAGCAAGTGTAGTATGTTAGTTTTGCAACAAAACAATAAATGGTAACAACAAAAAGCGGAGATGTAACAAAGCAAGGTTTCTGTAAAATGCTCTGAAACTTCGTCCGTCTTCGGGAGGGTCTCTTTATTACTTATTATCTCTTATTTGAGTTTGTGTGGGAGGGAGTTGGGTGGGGGTGGGCGCTTATTAACTTTGCTGCCTTTAGCATGGGCGCTTATTCGAGGTGGGCGCTAATTCCAGGTTGGGCGCTTATTCGAATAAATACGGTATTCAACTTGAGCGCCGAGTACTTTTGGCGCTTTGTTATTGATCAGCAGGAACGGATTTGGTAGTACGAACTTTTCAACTTCTTTTAGACAGTGAAACTTTTTTTTTCTTTCTTGTTTTCTTTCTTTTATTTTTTCTTTGTCATTTTCTATTGTACTTTTTAGACTTATTTTTCGATTCTCTCCCCAGTCTCACTCCCCTCTCCCCTCCCACGCCGTGCCCCCTCTGCTCCAGACAAGAGGGAACGACCATTTTGTTTTGCTCCAAACCATTACCTCGACTATTCAGCCTTCTTGGCTAACGCAAAAAGTACGGGCTGCTTTGTGGCCTGAAAGACTTTGCACTGATTGACGTTTTAGTGTCATGGAAACTCTAGCTGTAATACTGAACTGCACATGACAGGTTAAAAGACTGAAAGTTCCTTTCAACGGCGTTTGGAAAGAGAACATCGTCTTTTCCGCCAAAAAAAAAAACAAAAACAAAAACAAACAAAAAAACAAAAAAATAGGGAAACAAAATAGAGTATAATACTAAACCTAAGAAGAACCTTGTAACGAACGAATGGGAACACCTAAAAAGGATAGACAGACTTGAGGACTTTCCTCATCCTGATCCGTAACCTTAGTCCATGAAACTTAGACGCCCAAGCAGGCCTCCAAAACCTTACCTTTGTCTTTGTCAAAAACCGAATACTAGAAGACTGAAAGCCTTAGTCCGCTTTACGTAAGTACCGTGTAGATCTCCAGAAGAATTGTTTGCAGCCGGCCCTCAAAACCCCAAGAGACTTCGCCTGCTGCTGGTCAATATATAGGAAGGCTATTCCAAAGAACTGCTCCAAAAAAACTATTTTTCTTAACATTTGTCTGGGGTAGAGGAATAGCGAGTTTTCTGTTGGTGTTTCTTAATAAGTAATTAGAGATATTGCAACTATCTGCCCTTGCTACGATCTGATATGCACTTAACAAGGCCCCTCAAAGTACTTAAGATATATGACGCATAGTCTGCGATACACCCGCCTCTCACTGCTCTTTGACGAAATGTCCCTGGCGGCAGATAGCGATGAGAGGAAGCTTTATCGCAGGCTCTTGGCATCAAGGCTTTTCTACTATTTACATTGGTAAACCGGTCGCTTCACGGTTTGGGCAAATGGTGAGGAGAATTCAGGACTGATTAATTTTGACTCCGTTCGGTAATCGCGTTTGCCATTTTCCTAACTCAGTTTCGTTTAATGGAAAACGGCCGCGAAAGCCTGAAACTAATATTCAAAAAAGGTTTGAAGGCATGAAATCCGAACTTCCGCCTGGAAGTTTCCAACCAGGAAAATAGGCGATTGCCTTTTCCGACGTTCGTTTGTTTCAGGAATTTGCCACTGAAACGTCGAAAGCAACCCGAAACTGAGTTTATGGTAAGCCTGGCAAAGCACCAAAGAGTCACTCATCTTAGTTTGTTTTAATGGGTCATAGTCATGCAGTAGCTTCATGATTCATACACGTTGTCATACATGTATATGCTCCTCTTGGGGCATCCGCGTAGCTTTTTTTTTCAGTTTTGAGAGCCCGCAAGGGTAAAAACTTCGAAAAGAACTATTTCACCAATACTTAGTCTAAAATATTTTTTATTCTTTAAAATTGCTTCAAGGAAATTAGTTTTTATAAACCAAATGGCATTGATTGGCGATGATTTAATTCGCAAATATCTCTCAAAGCAAAATTTCATTCAGTAATCAGTAATCAGTTTTAGTTTTTAGATTTTGTTCTGTTTATATACCAATTTTTGAGGGAAATCGCCAGTCTGAAACTGAACATGAAAGTATGTGACGCTATCCCGGGGACGCAATAAGTTGTATCTGAAGAAAATGCTGCAATCAATGAGAATAATAGGTTTACTGAAAGATTTAATTTCGACCTGGCTTTTAATCTGCCTTTAAGTAAATTGTTTAAAGCATATCTATCAGTAACACTGGCGTGACGGGCCGTGTAACGCTATTTTTAACCACGGCAATGTCGCGTTTTTTTTGCAAAATTAGAGTTGAACTCAACGTCTTGCGGGCTGCTTAAAATCGTTTGCCCAGGGATTTGTTTCGATTTTCTGATAGATTGGGGCCTAGTTAAGCAGTAGAAAGTCAATTTGCGGGATTTTAGGTTATAGCGCATTGTAAAAATTTGCATTATTTTATCCCTATAATTTTGAACGGTAGAAATTGTCAATAGGGCCTATTTTTAACAATACCTTTTTGGCCACAAAATTATTACAGCTTTCACAAATTTATCGCCTTATAATAAAGAAAGGGTCATAAAAACTATTCGTGTTCTTCAAAGGCTGCCAAATCGTTGTGGTTTGACGTACGAGTCAATGGAATTTGTGTAAAATTTCGCTTTACCGGAAGTGGATTTTAAGCTCTGAACTGGCAAAATGCGTTTTCTCGAATTTTAACAAAAGAACACGTTATTTGGGAAAACTAACTACGGCACGTTTCATTACTCATTAAGGGTTATCGATGAGCCAAATATGAGCGAAATCAAATTTTCAACTTGTGCCGACCGTACCGTGGGTCGATATTTACAGAAAGCCACTCTTAAGCTTCCCAAAGTCATACATCAGATACTACAAGCATTACGCATGCTCTGTAAGGAATACTATCAAATTTCCATGGTTTCGGCGTTTTCCTATGGAAAAGCGAAAATGACTGGAATACAATACGTCAACCTCGTCCCCAGGGAGCTTTTCCCTGGCTCCAAATGATTGACTGTGAACATTTCCTTTAAAGTCATAAATCCAGGCCTGGAAAAAATGGAGAGCGAGCGAAATGAGAGGCAAACTGCGGAGAGCCGACGCCTCATTGGCTTGCTCGCTCGTAACATTTTTGCCGACGGGACAATCGTGAAGGATTACTAGTAATCTTATGACGTGATATTCCATCTCATGATGGCAGTCTAGACTCTTCCCAGAAGGCAGTATGTGATAAACTGTTTCTTTGCTAATTGCCTTTAATAACCTAGGTACCAAGTTCCTGTCTGCCGTCTTCCCAGGCTTTCTCGGCCATTAAACTCGCTCGTAACCACGTGATCCGAAACGCATAGGCTGCGCGGGGATAATGAGGCCTTGGGACTAGGGACTAGGCAATGCAGTATAACCGAGATATCCGTTTGATGTGACGATAAAGAATAACGCTACAAAAGAAATTGTCATGTTATGAGTCTGTACCTGTAGTTCTTGAAGTTGACTCCAGGACGTTTCAGTATGAAGTCCTTGATAATGGAAGAGAAATGACATTCAAGTAGGTGGTGATATATAGCGCAATGCTACTTAAAGTAACAGACAAACGCTAAACTAACTTACAATATCAATCAAACCATATAGGGATTTTAAATAAACGTTATGATCATTACACGTTTCTGGAAAACTGCCCACCTACCTCTCCCCTAAGCCAACATTTTTCCCTAAGTGAGAAGTAAGTGTTAATGTTGACTTGGGGGAGGGGCAGGTAGGCAGTTTCCCAGAAACGTAAAATGATCTCTACAGCGATCATTCGGACGGGCGCAATTACCAAATGAATTAATACAAAAGATTGAAAAGACAATGAATAAAACCCATGCCATAACACAAAGAGAGCCGAAAATGGTTAATTTCCGCAACACCAAGAAGCTGCCAATCCCCCCCACCCCTCCCTCAAAGAATTTTCCGTAGGTACCCCGGATGTAACATACGTCCTAAGAGAAATTTAATACGTTACTGTACCTGTGGCCCCGTGTTGTATGTGATGTCTGAAGTAGCGTCTGATCCTATCGACTGGCTGTACTAGCATCAAGATCAGGATAATTTGCCGGTGAATCAATAAAAAGATATCGTGAATATAGCTGCCGTAAGGCGACTTTTTTTTTTACTGATCAGCGCTAACAATAGACGCACAACTTTATTCTGATTTGAGTCCTCGAGGGTTACAGCAATAAGCAAAATGGTAGACTATTGACCCCAAAGACTCGACTGACATTAGGTCCGATGTACCGTAAATTTGTCGTATTTGATGTGTTGTTGTAGTTTAAACTGAAATACAAGGTGAAAATAAAACTTCAGAAATACTGCGAGCTCAAAAGAAATACAGTAAAGCACTTACATTCCTTTGGCGCAAAACTTCTGACCGCAAAAGAGATACTCCTGACAGGAAACTACTACTTAGGGCTCTTGAAGAAGCAACGTTGAAATAAAAGCTGAACTGAAAATGCTAGAAGGCGATTTAAGTCAAAAACAAAAAATGCAAATAAGGGCTAGGCGCACGTGGTATTCCTAGGGGAGTTAATTTACAGCTAAATTGTTCTTTAGGGCGTTAGATACAATAGTGAATATGTCTGTTTCTAACAGTTCTTTAATCTGAGAAAACAGCTGACACCTCACAGCGTCATCACTGGTTTCCCCGCGAAATGACGTCTGATGAACAACTAAAAAACTTACATACTGATAACGTGTCACTACCCAGATCTGGGTAGTGTTTCTAACTGGCCGAAGCAAATTTCCGTCGCGATACGACCAATAGGAAGCAATATATAGCCACTTCTGGGTAGTTACACGTCATCAGTATGGAATTTCTGCGCTCGTTCCTCAGACATTCATTTCGTTGGAAAACCAGTGGTAGCTTTGTGAAATGTCGGCTGTTTTCTCAGGCTAACAGTCTTTCGGTGGCGAGACTGTTCTGTTATTAAACTGCTGTTTGCTGGAAAATCAATGCCCAAAGAAATAAAGGCGCACTCATCTTTAGTTCATCGAACAACTCAGTGGTTGCGTATGGACTAAGACACCATAAGATTTTTAACTTGCAAAGAAGGGAAACATGGTGTATTATGATTTCCAGCGGCGGCAATGAAAACTGCTCCAGAACATTAAATGCTATATAAAGCTTGATAGCGTAATTTCAAAGAAAAAAAAAAGGACCAGATCGATTAGGGATTTTGGCCTTGTAAATAACAGGAACATTTTCGTAAGCGTAAGGGGTCAAGAGTGAACAAGGATGGTGCAGTCATGGTGAGAGCACTCGCCTGCCACCAATGAGGCGAGGGTCCCAATGCGGGCGTGGACGCCATATATGGGTTGACTTTGTTGTTGGTCCTTTTTTATGGCGCTAAGAGGTTTTTCTCTGGGTACTCCGGTTTTTCCCTCTCC
>NC_133212.1:1631289-1656289 GCF_958299795.1 Porites lutea | reverse complement strand
GGGAGACAAAGTGATCCACTGAAACCTAAAAGGTCGAACGTCAGCCCCATGTACTCCTGGAGTTTTGTGAGCTAAAGAAAACCTACCACCAGGGTGGTACTCACACCGGTATGGAGGAGGGAGTTGGGCCTCCACCCAGGGCCGACTGTGACCGTTCCTGGGTAAATATGGAAGGTACACAGACCGATATAGGGGAGGGAGTTGATCCTCCCCTCAGGGTCAGCTGTGACCAATCGTGGGCCTCCCTAGGGCCCCCACTAAGCTATAGGTACATTCCAGGAGTACAAAGTGTGGAGTCTATGGGGGCAAAAGTATGACGAGAGGAGCACTTCATCCCCATTCCCAATGTTTTATTGAAAATACACTGCTGACTCAGGAGCCGATTAGAAGAAGTGAAGGAATTAACTAAATAGATTTCATATCATTGCCTCGAGTTGAAGCTCTTAACTGAAAGGGACATTGTGCTTCAATGTGCTGACACAAAACCTGATTATGACTTTAGATGACTTGCGTACATTAATACAGCCTTTAACTAATTAATTAATAAGTCATATATATAAAATGATTACTACTTGACAACATGGCACAAGGTTTCACAAGTCCCCCGTATGTCCAATATAATAAAATAAAATAAAGCGACGGGTGGGATGGGAGGGAATTTGAAAAGAAACCTTCAAGACATTGCGCTTGGCCGAGAAGGAAAACACGGTGACGAAGCACGTGGGAATGTAAGTTATCAGTAACATTGCAACATTGCAGAGCAACTTGTGATTGGTCAAATAAACAATGAAGAGTTCGTAAGTTCAGCTCACGAGGTTGCACGTGAAAATCACTGGACATAGGACAAAGCGCAAACAAGGGTTGTCGATTAACTAAAATTTATTTCCGGTGATCAATAAATTATGATCATTCACTTGAACAAGATGCTATTGGTCTAGCTAGCTGATGGAAGCATTTCAGGCAACCAGTAATTCAATGTTTTATCCCTTTTTGTAGCATCATGTGAACAAGTTGATGTAGGGGTGAGCTGGTACATTCTCGACAATCAGTTAAATGCTTCCTCTGAACTGAATGCCAACACACCAGCAAAGAATGGCCGACTGAAGTTCGTAGCGGGTTCGTTCGTAGCGGGTTCGTCCACAAGTGACAGCAGTCCATATCTACAGATTGACTTACGGATTCCTCATATCATCTGTGCTGTATCCACTCAGGGGAATTCCCAGGGGAGTCAGTGGGTGAAGTCTTACACCCTACAGTCATCTACAGATGGGACAACTTGGACAGGTTATGAAGAAAATGGACAAGTTAAGGTAGTTGAAGTTAAAGGGTGCATATATTAATGGCCTGGCCCATCACTTTAAAAGGGAAAAATGCTTTTTTGTGAGCTTAGCGTTTTTGCAAAAAAAGACGATCTCTTCTTACCACCCTACTTAGGATAAGACTGTGGTCTTGCTGCAAACACAGTTCTGATTGATAGTGGAATTATGTTGACTGGACCTTTCTTGCTTGCCAGTTTTAACCAATGGTAATCAGCCTAAGATATAGCTGTATGTAGTTGAAGTTAAAGGGTGCATTTGCATTAATGGCCTGGCCCATCATTCTAAAAAGGAAAAATGCTTTTGTAGAGAGTTTTTTCAAATAGAAAAAAAAAACATCTATAGAAGACGCTAGGGCAAGAAAGAAAGGTTTTCATTGCTTACCCTGCCACCCTGAAGTACCTCGACGAGATTGCTATTTAGAAAATACTACGAGACGAAGAATTCAAGAAGATGAAAAGCGAAATGGACAAAATATATACAGTTGAACCTCTATGTGCGACCATCTCTCGTAAGCGACCATCTCCCATGCAATAAGCGACCCCCATCCTAAACACCAAAACTTTCCCAGTCAAAGCCCTAGATCAGAGTTGGAACTTCTAGAAAACGACCACCTCCTTAAAGCGACCGCGACCACTCTTTGGGCCTGAAAGTTAAAAGATTTTCTATTGTGTTTAACCTCTTGTAAGCGACCACTTGACGCATTCTCTGTGGGTAAAAGGAGCCTTTGACTGAAAGTTTAGTTCCACGCGAGGTTTATCGAACTCCGCACAGCAGAACTCTAACTCTCCGTTTAAGGGGTAATTTTTGCATAAATTGCTTAATTAAAATTCCAAGAATTTAAGTTAGAGTTGATTCTGCACACCTACAATAGCTGACAACAGCTAAAACCAGGAAGGTTTTACAAATTTAAAATAGATGTTTTTGTTTCTCTGGTTGTTGTTTTCTACTTTGGTTGCTTTATGTAAGTTTGTCCGTGTACAAAGGCGCTATGCTTTGCCAGTTCCACTCGATTGACGAACGCGGATCCGTAATCAATGATTACCTCTAGCTATTAATAAGTGTTTATCGCGTTCGTCCTAACTCATCCTAATCTGGTGTTCCTGTGGCACAAAAGCTATCACGGGCGACTGCAAATTAGCCGCTCCTGTTAATTTTATCAGGGGCATCTCGGCCGGGAAACTGGACTCCGTTCGACACGATTTCATTTCGGTAAGTGACGAACGCGGATCCGTGATCAATGATTACCTCTAGTTTAACTATAGTGGTAAATAAAGCGGAGATAGAAAAACGAACAGCAATAAGTATTAATTCACGTGAATATTACTATGATAAATGGAAATCTTTAATTGAGAAGAAGTTTGGTTGCTAACAAACATTAATTCAACTAGTAACTAATGTTATATAACGTTAGACCTCCATTTCACTGTACTTTTGGAGCAAGACGGCAATACAATGTACCGTAATTTGTTGTGAAGTATCGTAATTTATTTTTTGTTCTTTATTGTTTATATATTTTTAGTATATTTAAAGGCAACTTTTGTTGTGCAAGTGTTGTTAGAAATTGAAATAAAAAACTATATTAAAAGAAAAAAAATCCAAGAAGATTCACCCACACAAATCAGGGGCGCCTAACATCAATTTTCGGAGAACATCTGTTCGGAAGACGATTTGAGATCTAGAATTTTCGGAACATTTTTTGTAAAATTTCTTGCTTGCCTGCCTCTCCTAGGATTTTCGAACATCTAAAAATTGGCATAATTGCCCATTTTTAACGGATTTTTACCCTAAAAAGGTCACCTAGAATTTTCGGGAGCCTTTTTTCTGGCTGAAATTTTCGAAAAGGTAAGTTTTGATCCCTATAATTTTCGGATCACTAGACTTTCAGCTAGGAAATCAGAACAGATGAAAAATTTTTAGGGGATAAAAATATGCCCATATCTACCGTTTAAATACTAAAATACATTTAACAATGCTATGTTTAGTGGTTTCGAACTATATTCTCTTTGGGGGCCCATGACTTACTAAACCTTTTCAGCTTTCATATTAATCAAGTAAATTACATGTAAGTAAGTTCCCTCTTTGTGAGACCACTGGGGGTTCCGAGCTTCATAGACGGTAAATTAATATCAAGATTTTATCTGGTTTCCTTGGTAAACCTGACACCGTCTGCTTTCGTAAAGTGTTAAAGCAACCCTAGCCTTAAGTCGTAAATTGGTTACCCTTTTATTGTTCAGGAGAACTTTAATACTACTATTACAGGTGTTTAGGTGTTTTTAGGAAGGGCAAGATGAAGGAATAGGGGTGGGGATGATGTGGGGGAAAGGGGGGGAGGGTTGGGGTACTTCAACTCCCAGAGCTTAACCCATTTTGTGCTGCATGAAGCACAGGTCTAGGAGTATAAATTGCTTCTCCCCTGTGAATGGAATGCTAGTCTGTTCAAAGGTTACCTTCATCACACTTATATATTGAAGCGGAAGAATGACAAGCGTGTAAAGGAGCAAAGTTTGTTATCTAAGGGAGTAATGTCATGAGGTAAAGCTAATTGATTCCAGAAGGGAGAAGTGGGTAGTGAGAGGTTGAAACCCCACTGGGTTCACAGGAAAGTCACTAAGAGCTAGGGACCAGGATTTTCCTAGCTATGTCCTACTACCAGTATTACCCTACTTTCATAGGAAACAAAGGAAAGCAGACTGAGCCAATAGAATTTCCTTGCTGTTCAAATCCTTACCTATAATTTGCATATATCTTGCAACCTGAAATCTTGGTGACAGCCCTGGGTTTAATACACTGAACTCTATCTTTACTACTTTAAGAGTTACCATCTAAATGATAAACCTTTTTTGTTTTTGATTTTTTTTTCCAGACCTTCAATGGAAACTTCGATCAGAACTCAGTAGAAAAACAAATCTTGTTCACTGCATTTGTTGCCAGATACTTGCGTTTTGTTGTTGGGTCTAAACATGGTGAAGCTTGTTTACGAGTAGAAGTCTCTGGCATACCTAGAAGCAGAGGTTTGATATTTTTAATTGCAGAAATTTTTCAGTTTTTAAGGAATATAGTTTTTTATCCAGTAACGTGGAACCTTCCTTCGCATCATTGAAAAGTCTTTTTCCTTTTTGCAACAACATCAGCTCTTGAACCATTATCTTTTTCATTCTTTTTAAAAATCTTGTTAAAATACAGTCTTTGCAAGTACTTCACTGTACGACATTTCACAGGAAAGAGGTCTGCAATTTTTCCGCAAAGATTTTATATTGATCATGATCATATGTAGATTTGCTTGGAATCTAGTCAACGAACAGGGATTGGTCAAAGCTGTCAATTTTTTCTTTTAGTTATTGTTTACGAATGACAGAAAAAAGACAAAAGGTCACAAAGATGTACAGTAAATGCCATGAATCAAGTAAAAAAGCCATTATTCATGGAATATAACCTTCTTTACAAGAAGAATTTGAGTTTTGCTGCTGCTTGCTTACAGAAGACCTCAAAACTTTTCAATAATAGACCAGGAGAGACTTTAACTCAAACAGTTTTATATCTAGAACCCCATGACTACCAGATTAATTTTGTAAACTGATTGATTCATGTCATCAATGTGGAATTTTGGGGGCCATTTTGCAGATGTCTTTCCTGTGTAAGGTTTAGTGGAGAGAAATTAAGAGAGATGGCTAGTGTATTTGCAGGCTGGTTTGTGATCAACCTGTCAAAATTAAGAGGTTGAGATTTTGAAAATTTACCGATCAAATACTTGCCAAGACCATGCATTTTTTCATGCTGCACTGCAGACACACTACATTTACAGCTGTACGTGTACTTTGAACATTAACAAGTTGATTCTGAAAGGCCTTCAATACTTGATTTTCCTCTTTTTATATTAAGGCTGTACTCTAAGAAAAATTCTAAGGAGCCCAATGCTCTGTACTTGTGAAACCCAGGGTACCCTACAGGGTACCCTGCAGTGGTCTCCAGGAGCTGTAACCGAGAGCACAACCTGCTTCCCTGCTGCGTTTATATGTAATTTTTATTCATTATTTGTTTGGTTTTCAGTTCAGAGTAATATTGCCCTTTTCAAGCCCACCTCTCAGTCAAGTACACAATATGACTACTATGCTAGCAATGCGGTGGACGGAGAAAAGGGTTCACACTACACCAAGTGTACACAAACTAACCAAGAAAGGGATCCTTGGTGGAGAGTAGACCTGGGGCGAGTAGAGCCTGTAGCTGAAGTGAATATACTCAACAGAGACTCAACCGCAGACAGATTGGATGGAGCTGAGATGAGAGTGGGTAGGTAGTAAGTGTGGTAGATCATTGGCTGTAATCAGTTGCACTGTCTTTTGAGATTTCTCAGAAGAAAAGTATGTAAAATCGACCTCTGTATTTTGTAAAAGTGTATCAACAGCATTTTCTTCCTACATAGTTTAACACATTCATGTAAATTCAAATTCCCACAGATTCTATTTGAGTGAGCCAGTATATATGCCAATGTAAAGGTTTTGTAAGTGAGATTGCAGCACTCCCCTGATCTTGAAGAGAATGCCAAGATTGTTTCTTTGTTACCTTTTCCACTATTATTATACATGATTGTGTTCAAATACTGCAGTGTTTGCTACCGCATATTTGGTAGTTCCAGAAAATATCTATACACCCCACCCACGGAGGGCACTTTTGCTTAAAACCCCCACCCCCTGGAATTTCCATTCCAGCAGGTACTCGTCATACCCGCCACCCCCTGTAATTTCCGTTATTATTCAACTTGATTGGGTACCCCCTGGAAAGAATATTTGTGTCAAAAATATTGTTGCACTTTATTATCATTATGTAAAAGATAATTTTTTCTGCGATAAAATGAGATTAAAATCTTTTCCTTTACGTTAACAGGGTGTCTAATTATCTCAAGGACGTTCTAATAAGTAACCATAGAGGCGATACCTTACACTACTGACTACACAAATAATGTCGTCTGCAAAAGAACCCATTACATTCAAACTAAACACCACGAGAAATTTAATTGCCTCATCAGTAAGAACATGTTACAAGAAGGCTTAGAACATGACCAAATTACGGTGAATCAGATGGGTAATAAAGCAACAGCCATTAAACAGCTAGATAACCAGAAGTTTATTCATGAGCCGATGACATTGTATCAATGAAAACTGTCGCATTAGCCGTGAAAAACGCATTTAGCCGACCGTAGATAAAAGATGATCAATGCAACACCAGTAACAGTAAAATAACTTATGGCTTGCTCAACTGAGAAGCTGTTATTTATTAATAACTCACCAATCTTACTCAGCCCCCTGGAAAAACTCTGTAAGCAGCCCACACCCCTCTGAAATTGCCTTCTTTTGGACCCCCCTCCCCTCGGAATTACCGTTGCCCTCCGTGGGGAGGGGGAGGGGGGGGCGTATGTTGAATATTTTCTGGAACTACGCATTCTCTTTTATTCACTTTGCAAGGAAATGAAACAGCAAATGGAGGAGCAAACAACCATCTTTGTGCAGATAACATACAAATCCCAGCATCAAGTTCCAAGACATATTCCTGTAGTCCCAAAGCATATGGCAGATATTTGTACATCAGAATACCTGGCAGCAACAAAGTTTTGACTCTCTGCGAGGTTGAAGTTTATTCATTAAGTAAGAGTGTTAACCTTTTCTCCTGTTTATTTTGTAGGTATGCATGATGCTTGTGTGTGTATCTTTTGTATCTTTGTTTTTTTGGCCTTTTACTAAACAAGTAATCTGTTAAAAAAAAAAAGAAAAAAAACACTTGCCATGACCATTTTTTTATGTATGTACAGCTCTACATGTTCTTTGAACATTAACAAATTGATTCAGAAAAACCTTCAGTACTTGATTTTCCTTTGTTTAAGGCTGTGCTCTAAGAATAATTCGATGGAGCCCAATGCTCTGTAGCTGAGATTTTCTGGTCGCCCAAGAGCAGAAGTAAGGACCTAGTTGTCTCCAGGAGCTCATGGGGAGAGCAAAGCCTGCAACTCTACTTCGTTTATCCGTAATTTTTATTGTTTGTTTGGTTTTTAGATCAGAGCAATATTGCCCTTTTCAAGCCAACAAGTCAGTCAAGTACATACAGTGATTCGACGTCCTACCCTGCTAGTAATGCAGTGGATGGAAATAGGAATCCAGACATCAGCAAGTGTACACACACTCTCAATGACAACAGTCCTTGGTGGCGAGTAGACCTGGGGCGAGTAGAGCCTGTAGCTGAAGTGAATATAGTTAACAGAAACACACTCGAACACAGATTGAATAGAGCTGAGATAAGAGTTGGTAGGTAGTAAGTGTGGGAGATGCTGTAATCAGTTGCTTTACCTTGTTAAAAAATGTTCCTTGTTCATTTTGAAATAATTTAATTAATCTGAGATTATTTTCCATTTTTCAGAAGAAAATTATGTGATCACTGTGTTTTGTAAGAGTGTACATGTATTTAGTATCAATAGCATTCATTTGTAACGGCTTTGATTGCCTCCTTCCGAACCGGATTTAATCTTAAGTTTGATCTTATCTATTTCCGCTAGGCTGATAATTTACACATGATTCCAAAATAGTTATAGTGTTACCCGAAACCGCGTTTTAGTTAGTGGGCCTTTGCCTTGCTACTGTACTCATCAGGAGTGTCAGTTAAGTCAGAAGTAAGAATACTGAAAGTTCTGGAGGATCGATAAAGCGCAGGGACTGTTATGTAAGTGATTTTTACTCTTAGTAAATTTAAGTTTAGGAATTTTGTTTTGTATTTTCGCTAGTTTTAACCGCAGTTTTGCCAATTTAAGTTTTGTTCACATTTCATGGCTTGATCGCTGTTTCATAGCCTGACATAAATACCTATAATTTACAGTACGGACCGAAAAAACGAGACTAATAAGATGTTTATTATGGCTTCTTCCTGTTTGGGGGACCGGAAACAAGTGCAGGACGCACGATTTGACAGTCATTTGACAGGTGTCAAAAAAGAATGTTTTTATTGACGCACGAAAACAATAGCACATAACAAGGGCTTTCCGAGAAAGTAAAAACAAATTCGCCATGTTAAAAAAGTTTATTCGGTGAAAACTAAGAACACTGTAAGTTTTAGCTTTTTAATGTAATGCTGGATTATTTTGGAAACCGGACACTGTGTTTGTCTAGAAGTCGTTTCCATCTTTCCTCCGTTTGTCCTCGTGAAAAAACACTGCAAAAGGCAAAGAAGCTTTTCAAGGTAAGTTTGTTGTCATTGTCGAAAGATTCGCTCGTTAATTGTTTTTGGGAAAACCTCTCTTTCTGCCAGTTCATTCTCGTCTTCAATTGTGATCTGCGTTAAAATTTTCAAACACTGACTAAAATTCTCTTCCTCGGTAAGGTTACGATTCAGTTTCTACAACAGCTTCGTTCTCATTAAAACAAAGCTAGGTTAAAATCTGGAAAGGCAAAGTCAACATCCCAGTCCTCAGGGTTTACATACATATTTCAAAGTTTATTCGGTGGAAACTAAGAGCACTGTAAGTATTCACTCGTTAATGTGACGCTGGAGTCTTTTGAAAACTGGACATTGTGTCTGGCTCGAACTCGCTTCTATCTTTCTTTCGTTGGTCTTTGAAAAAACACTGGAAATGGCAAAGAAACTTGTCAAGATGATCGGGTGCAGGTATGTTTGTTATCATATTTGTTGAAGGAATTACTCATTTTCTCTTAGCAAAACGTCTCGAATCTCTGCCAGTCGATTTTCGTCTTCTTGGCTGTGTACTATAAATTTTCAAACACTGACTAGAATCCTCTTCGATAAGATTACGAGTTAGTTTCTTCATCCCCTTCGTTCACAAATAAACACAGTTTAGAATGTTGAAGGCCAAAGTCAACATCCAAGTCGTCAAGGTTGACCGGCGTCTTATAACTTTATTTACACATTTTTTCCGAGGTAAAGAGATGAAGCCCTCCGAAATGAGCATTTTCTTTAAAAATTTTGGTCCGTGTAGGAAGTTACGGACCGCAAATTGACCAATCACATGGCGAAAACAGACTCAGCCATAATATGTTTTTGTGGGTTTTTGGTCAATACTAGTTTTACGGTCTATCCATTCAGCCTTTGTAATTATCGTGCGTCGTAGTTTTGATTTTGCTCACTACCCATATTTCATCACGCTCATTGGCTGAGTGCACGTCAATTTATCCCAAAGAGTGCAGAAAGTTGAATTTTTTTTTTTAATTTTTAACTTTGCGGCCACGGTTTTGGCTAAAACAGTGGCCCCAAGATTTTCTCACGCCTTGCGTAAAAAATTTCACAGCTGCGCCTGTTCCTTTTCGTAAATCCGGCCAAACCTTCAATGTTTGCGACCATCATTATTTTTAGTCATATTATGGCTTGAATACAGGCGTTTAGAATTTGATTGTAAAACTTCCTGAAGAAGTCTACGTTAGTTAGACGAAACGCGTAAGAGAATAAAATAAGTTTTAAGCAACAGTTTGCAGAGTGCTGCTCACTAGTTTAGTTTAAAAAATTTTTCAAAATTAAAAAAATTATAAAAATTTTTCAAAATTGCAAAAAAATTAAATTAAATTGATTATCAGCCTCAGGTGAGTTAAGGGTTTGTCAGTAGAATAATCGACAACTTCTTTATGTAATTTGTCTTTTCGGTAAAGATGATGAATGTGCAAACAGACGTAAATCACAAGCCATGTAACCATGAAGCCATTCTGATTTCAGCAGCTTCTTTCACGCGGCATTTTGATCCACACTCCAAGAAAGAAACCACAAAAAAACAAAAGCCAAATAACAAATTGCAAATTCTTGACTGACAATCAAACATGAAAATGTCTTGAAACAAAAACACTAAGTTTTCTTTACAACTCCTTTTTTATTTACAGTCACTTTTAAAAAAGCTTGTGTATTTTCAACACGAGGCCATACATCGTCTCAAATTTATCTACCGAGTCACCGTAAGAAACTTAAAATAGTTATGCCCGCCGTTAAACGAGACAAAAAAAATCTAATAACTCAAACTGACCTGAGATGCAACTCCTAAAAGCTAGTAAGTGAGGTTCGTATAGAAACGCTTTAGTTTCTCTTTTACTCTGCTGTGAAAGCCTGCATGAAAGTTCTTACAAAAACAGCCATCGATGAAACCACAGTTGCGACGCTTTCCTCAACCAAAATCCAAATAAACAAACCACAATATTGGCGGATCCAGGGGGGATGGTTGAGTGGGTTGCAACCCCCTCTTTGGGAAGTTTTTTAAACTTGTCTGGTTACCCATGTCTATCCCTTGTTCATACCAAAAATAATATTATAATCGGCCATTACAAGAAGACTGTTGCTATTCCTCTTCTTGAATTGACTCCTTAATTATCCAAATGCAAGATCGATTTTCTGACGAAGATCGCCACGCCCACCATCTGCTTTGTCTCGTGCCATCGATTATAGTAAATAAGGCACTGCAGCTGGATCGGATAAAGTAAAAGGCGCGCTGTTCTGGGAGAAAGACATTCCATTTCTGAAATCCCTTGGAAATGAGGTACGTAGATGGAAAACACTCTGGCAGTCAACAGATAGGGAGCTTCCAAACAACCATTTATTAGCACTTGACGATGGTGCTTTTCCAAACATCTACCGCCTTCTGGTCGTTACCTGCCCCCTAACGATCACAAGCGGAGAAGCTGAGTTGTCGTTTTCACTGATGAAATGAATAAAGAACTGCTCTAGGTCAACAATGGAGCGATTCTCTGATCTCGCAGTGATCGTTATGCACTACTGCGAGAGATTCGAGGTACAGTAGACGAGTTATGCGAAGCGTTTGTTAAGGCTCATCCAAGAACGCTCTGTCTCTGTCTCTGAAAACTGTCCGATTTGACCTATCCGATTACCAGGAGCTTGTAATCGGACAGGTCAAATAGGACAGTTAAAGAACCAATGAAAACCAAGTAGCAAATGCCACAAGCCATTGAAGTTTGACCACATAGTACACGATAACCAGTCAAAATCAATGAAAAAATAGTGACCAGGTAAGCTGTCCTGCTTCCACCGGAAAAGAAAAATTGATGAAACTAACTGGTCCAGTAACTTTTATTCACATTAATAAATATTCCAAAACTGAGATTCTCGCATTTTGTTACTGACACAATTATTCGATGACAGGACTTCGTGTCATACACCACTCAATCCTATTACCATTACTAAAAGTGCCTCAAATTCCTCTGAAACATATTCAAACATAACCCTAACCTTCGTCACCCTCCCCCATTCCCACCCTTCCCCCTCCCCCATTCCTTGGCCCTGGGACGTTTGAAAAAATCCTGGATCCGTCCCTGTACAACAAAGGAATATTGTTAGTAGATGTATTTATTTCCGTCGCGGCAGTGGAAAAACATGACGAATTAAAGACGCAAAATCAGCCAAAATGACAAAAAGCTTCAGTTTTCTGTAAACAAATTCCTAGCTGCCGCGTTTTTATCCATCAATATTCGCCTGTCAAAATTTTGACCAATCTTGGTCGAGGTTGTCACTTGTAGGCGGAAAGAGGGAGCTGTGACAAACGCTGCGAGGTGACATATTATTAACAAGTAATCATATGATTTTTCTCGTGCAATTTAGGCTAAAACAGCAGTCGTAAGTTTTTCAAAGACCACAAATTGCACTCGCCCTGGGGGCTCGTGCAATTTTGTTTGTCTTTGAAAAATTTACTTGTTCTGATTTATCCCAAATTGTGCTCGAAATCATTCAATTACCAATACATATTGTTATTGCTTCAGTTTACGATGTGATCTTGGATTCGTGGATGTTGTGATAAATTAAGATTGATTCAAGGAGAGCGTCCGTAAAGTATATCCCCGTAATCGTAATTTATCGCGTCGAACCCGAACAAGTTGGTTCTTAAGGCTTCGGGCGCCGATCCGTTACAAACATTTTCCTCCTACATTAGTTACATTCATGTAAAGTCAAATTCCCACAGATTCTATTTGAGTGAGCCAATACATTCATCAATGTAAAGGTTTTGCAAGTGAGATTGCAGCTCTCCCCTGATCTTAAAGCAAATGCCAGGATCGTTTCTTTGTTACCTTTTCAACTATTATTGTACGAGAATTGTGTTCAAATACTGCAGTAAATATCACCTCATATTTTCTTTTATTCGCTTTGCCAGGAAATGAAACAACAAATGAAGGAGGAGACAACAGTCTTTGTGCAAATAACATACAAATCCTAGCAGGAAGTTCCAAGACATATGTCTGTCGTTCCAAATTATATGGCAGATATTTGTACATCAGATTACTTCGCAAGATATTTTTGACGCTCTGCGAGGTTGAAGTTTATTCCTATCTTACATCAGAAAGTAAGAGCGCTTTTCTTTCCTCCTGTTTATTTTATAGGCATGCATGATGCTTGTGTGTGTATCTTTTGTATCTTTTTTTTTTTGCCTTTTACTAAAAAAGTAATTAGTTTTAAAAATCGTTTTGTATAGTTCACATATAAAAAGTTTCTGTATTTTTTTAATCAATCTGTTCATTTTTCTTTTGTGGTGTTTGCCTAATTTGATACAGTTATGTGATAAATTCTTCTTACTAAGGGAATTCAGTTGTTAACAACGGTTTCAACAGTGTAAAATATTTTAAATTCCCTTAAATTCAAGTTTACTAAGGTGCATTGTATTTTTTTTGTCACTTTACAGCATTCTTAATATTGTCCACAATAATCAGCCGGGAAAACCTTGAAAAATAAAGGGGCGTCTTTTAGTGTATACTGTATTGTATCTTTTAAGAAACAATACAGTATACACTAAAATTTGCACTGAAATTATGCCAAAAGAGACAGTTTCTTCACTAAAGTAACAAAATCAAGATATAAAGGATAAGGTCAACGCCCTTTCGAAGGAAATAGCACAGCTGAAATAGTAGGTTCATGTTGACTGGCCTCATTACCTCTGGTGCTGAAGTAACCGCTACCTCTGGAAATAGCAATCATAATTTTTAGAATGATGAAACCGTGTCTCGTGGTCCTTAATATCTGATCGAGCAACGAATACGACGACCTGGCGGCCTCTTATTATGATGCCGTTAATCATCTCAATGCATTAAGCCTTAATGAGCTCAAGGCTGAAGTTACACGTGTTGGCAACCCCATTGACGAGGTTGAGGAATAGAGCTACCAACTCAATAATTGGCCTGCCAGAGAAAAGCAGTGAAACCGCATCTGAAACAAGCGCCCTGTGCGAAAAATTATTCCAGGAGTTGGGGGCAGAAGTGTTTCTGTTGGACATTGACATTGCTCATCGCGTCCACTCGAGGCAGCAAAATGGCGCCTCGAAACTCATCATCTGCAAATTCGTGAGATGTCTCGCAAAAGCAAGTGTCATGGAAACTCGACAAAGTGCCTCTCAAGTCAATCCATCTGTCTGCTGATAGTGTTCTCGATAGAGTCAAAATCTCCGATCACCTCACCCCCTAAAAACCAAACCTGTTGTTCGAAGCGAAGCGATTTAAAGAACAGAACCAATACCGCTTCTGCTGGGCAAAGAATTCCACTATTTATTTACGGAAGAATGAGGGTTCCCGAGAAGATAACGGAAATTGGTAGTGTACGGCGATTTGCTTCGGAGACCTGACATTATGAATTTAAAGTCTTGTGATTTAGACCCTATTCCTGCTTTTATCATGAATTGTCAGTTCAGTGATAACTAAGATTATCAACTTTTCAATGGAATCTGGAATACTTTCTACTGATTTAAAAGTGGCTAGTGTCAAACCACTGTTCAAGAAGCAATCTTGGAGCTCGGATGACATCAAGAATTTTAGGCCAATTTCGAAGTAGGGTTTTCTGTCTAAAGTAGTCGAGAAATGTGTTGCCAAGCAGCTCATTGATTATTTAGATGCCAATGGTGTCAATGTCCTATATCAATCAGCGTTCAGGAAATTTCACAGCACTGCGACTGCTTTAATCCGTGTCCATAATGAAAGGATCAGTGATTTTGCTGATCCTCGATCTTTCCACAGCATTTGAGACTTGGCATCACTGTATCTTACTTTCACGCCTTTCTCGTCGATTTGGAATTGGTGGTAGGGCATTGGAATGGTTTCGATTGTATTTGGGTGATCGCACTCAGTTTGTAAATATCAATGGATCTACCTCCGATCGACGTGTTCTACAGTTTGGTGTACCCCAAGGGTAGGTTCTTGAACATCTTTTATTCTCATTGTACACCTCTCCACTGAGTGACATCGCCAGTAAGCGTGAACTAAGATTTCACTTTTATGCGGCTGACAGGCAGCTTTATGTAACATTTGAGGCGTCATCCTTTAATGATATGGAATTGAGCAAGTGTAGATTGGAAGCCTGTGTACTAGAAAATTGACACCTGGATGCTTCTGAATATGCTCAAATTAAATAAAGACAAAACTGAACTTCTTGTAATATCATCTTTACACCGTGCTCGACCTCCTTTGTCAAACTGATTCATGTTTGTGATGAGAGAGTGCCAGCTTCACCAAGAGCGGGAAACATTGGAGTTCTCTTCGACGAATCTTTGAGTATGGTTCCTCAGGTGACAGAAATGTGCAAATCCGCATTCTATCATCTCCGTAACATTAGGCTTATTCGTAAACATCTTACCTTTGATGCAGCCCAGCTTCTTGTTCAAGCTCTTGTTACATCAAAGCTTGACTACTGTAATTTGTTACTGTATGGTTTACCTAAGAACGTGATTAAACAGGGGCCGCGGAGGGGGAGGGGCTGGTAGGGCCGCGGCCCCACCACTTTTTGGCACTCCCGCCCCCACTTTTTGCTCTAAAAAGAAAAATAATTAAAATAAAAAAAAGACTTGAAACAAGTTTTTTCCGTCTATATTCCGCTATATTCTCTGTATTTTCTTTAATTTCAAACGCCAGGCTTTTTGTGGGGCTCCTGTGCTTTTCGCGGTAATTGTGCGGCGCCTGGGGCCGACTTGCCCCTTGATCAAACGCCATGCCTTGGCCACCCCTTCGCTTCGTTCGGCAGCGTGTTTTTGTACTTCCAGCTCTTGCAGAGTTTTTTTATCAGACGAAATGCAGAAAATTACTAGCTTTTTCAAGCCAAACGAAGGTGAGTAGTTGTTTTGAGTTGATAAAAGTTTTATATTTTGTCTTTCTCCTTTCGAATCAATGAAATATTCGATGGCAAGAAGAATTACATAACTTGAACAGTGAACGGCCATAGTTATAAATTTTTCAGATCACTTCACTGTAGGATTTTCTATACTAAAATTGTAATCGCGTCTTTTCTTGCATTGAATCTGAACTGACTGTGTATGTTGGTCGTTTATTAGAGTTATCTGCAAGCTCTTCAACTACTTGCAGTGAAAATGGTGAGTTTGAGTCTGACCAGTAAACATTTCAATATATTGTTAAAAGTGTCATTTTTTGGAAGTGCGAGTTGTTTGACTAATATTCGTTAAGTGTAATTGGATTTTTGGTGATGGGTTATATATTTATTCTATTTATAATATTCTACTTATTGTCAGCAATCCTGTAATTTAGCATTAGCTATAACAAAAGGATAATAAACACATTATTTATTTATTTATAAATAAAGTTGAATTTCATAGACTGTATAATAACTATGATATAATAACTATGCGTTTAATTTTGTCAGATGATTGTTTACCCGAGAGTGAGACCTGCGTTGATCAATCTGTTTCCATTGAGGGTAAGTTTATTTTTTCATTCATCCTTTTCGTTATTTCCATTGGTTTATAGGGTAGGGCACTTGTGAGAAAACACTTTATGTAATAAAACATCCTCATATATTTGTTATTTTAAAGATTTTGAGATACATATATGGTGTGTTTATTTACTCTTTAAACACGCCCAACAATTGAGGTTCTAAGGCATCTGAAGCACGGTCTAAATTACTGTTTTGTGATTTCATTCAGCGCTACCCGATGAAGTTCTGATCGAGATCTTGAAATACACTTCTGTGGGGGAGATTATGAGCTCATTGTGCAGAGTTTCTAAAAGATGGATGAGGCTATGCGACACAGATTGTTTGTGGCAGATTGTCGCCATTGATGAGTGGATGATCCAGAAAATTGATCAACACCCAATGGCAACAATAATGTCCCATGCAGAAGCTTTCACCTATTTTTCCATGAGGAATGTCACCATAAAGTATTCGGCTGTGGCACTTCTACGTCACTTAGCCAATTCTTCAAAACTAGTTTATCTAGATCTAAGTTGGCAAGATGTGTTGAGAGATATCAATTTTTTGGGAAAAACTGTGTGTTCAAATTTAGAGTACTTACTCCTTGACAACTGCAAAAATTTGAATGCATATAGTGTCATTCAGGTAGTACAGCTGTCGTCTAAACTTAAACTGCTTTCTTTAAATGGCTTAACCCTTTCGCCAGATAATGTTCAAGCTATCGCTCATTTAGAGCTATCCAGGCTTTTTAGTATAGGTTTAACAGGTGCAGTGTTGTCTTTAGAAACTGCCGAAATATTCTTTCAAAATCACCCAAGTCTATTATTTTTACAGCTTTCAAACCGTACTATTGACAAGCCAGGTTTTAGGAGGCTGGGTGCAAAATACGATGTTAGCATTTTTTTTATTCAATAAGCTATATATTGTGTATGCAATTATTGTTATCGGATATTTAGGGCATGTTTTGTAGTAGCTGTGATTAAAATAATCATGTATAATAGAACAACTACCTTATATGTATTCTTTTATTGGTTTATAATAAAAAATACATCAATTATTATCTTAGTTCCTTTTTACGAAAAAGACATTTCGAATGCGTCCAAAACTAACGTTATTTTTTGCATTTTCAATATTGTAGTTGTACACAATTCTACACCAAGTAATGCTGCGACCATCGAGTTGTCAAGTAAATGCATTGACCCTGTGGGTAAACCTCATCAACCACATAACTTCAGTTTCCCTAAAAAGAAAATCGGACAATGGAATCGCTCATTTAAAGCGAACTGGTTTAACGATTTTCCATGGTTGCATTATGTCGAAGAAAGTGATTCTGTCATTTGTTACGTCTGTGCACATCAAAATAAAAAAGGCAACCTTTCAACTGCAAAAAACAAAGAACTGACTTTCATCAAGGGTGGTTATTCAAATTGGAAAAATGCTATTGCCCGCTTTCAAGAGCACCAGAAGTCCAGTTGTCACATTTTGGCATGTGAGCACCAAGTTGGCGTTATAGCGTCAAGTGGAAACATAATTGAGATGTGTAGCAATGCAGCCGACACGACCATGAAACAAAACCGTACATGTTTCTTAAAAATAATTGAGAGCGTCCGATTTCTTGCCCGGCAGGGCCTTGCTATGCAAGGACACACAGATGCTGAATCCAATTTTAACCAGCTCCTTAAATTGAGAGCTAATGATGTACCGTTGCTTACTGATTGGCTTCAGCGAAAAAATGACAAGTACACCTGTCATGAAATACAGACGGAGCTGGTGTCAATCATGGCAGACATTGTATCGAGACAACTAGTTACTAGCTTAGACAACTCCTTTTTTTCAATCCTTTGTGATGAATACACAGATGTCAGTATAAGGAACAATTGACACTCTGTGTTAGATGGATTGACAAAGAACTAGAAGCGCATGAAGATTTCCTAGGGTTTGTGAATATTCCAAATATTCGTGCAGACACTATTGAAGCAGTCATTAAAGACGTGTTCATAAGGCTTGGGTTATCTTTTAGCAACTGCCGAGGGCAATGCTATGATGGCGCCAGTAACATGCTTGGTAGTAAATCTGGCGTAGCAACTAGAATTTTACAGATACAGCCCAAAGCCCATCCCACTCACTGCCATGGCCACTCACTAAGTCTTGGTATAAAAGATGTCACCAAAGCCTCTAAAATATTATCAAACACCATGGATACTGCAAAAGAGATTACAACACTAATCAAGTATTCCCCAAAGCGTGAATGCAGTCTCGGACAAATCAAGGAAAATTTGGAGCAAGAAGATGAAAGCGACTCTGCTGCTTTTGGTGGTATTGTATCTCTCTGTCCAACAAAGTGGACTGTAAGAGCAGCCTGCTTTAGGCGCATCCTCGACAACTATTCTGCTCTAATGGAAGAATGGAGGGTGTCCCTAGAAGATAAGCTGCAACCAGATGTTAGAGGAAGAATAGTTGGTTGTCAAGCACAAATGCAAACCTTCGACTTTTTCTTTGGGCTAAGTCTTGGAGAGAGGTTATTTTCTCACTCTGATAACCTATCTAAAACCTTGCAGTCGACGAGGATGTCTGCAGTCAGTGGACAACGTTTAGCGCAACTCACTAAGTCAGTACTAGAGAGCATCCGAAATGATGATAGCTTTTCAGCATTCTACTCAATAGTCCTTCGCAAAAGCAAAGATCACGCCATTTCTGATCCGCTTCTTCCACGAAAGCGTCGAGCACCTGCAAGGATCGAGGTCGGAAGTGGACAGCCAACCTTTCCCGAAACACCGAAGGACCACTATCGGCGCATCTACTTTGAGGCTATTGATCTGATAGTTAATGCCATAGAACAGCGTTTCAGTCAACCAAGCTTTACAGCCTATGAAAAGATGGAGTCCCTCTTACTAAAAGGTATCAATGGGGAATCCTACACAGCAGAGCTCGACTACATGAAAGTGTCATACAAGGACGACATCAATTTTGACTCGCTGAAGGCCCAACTTCAAGTCCTGCGTCAGATTCTGAAGGATAAAGGTGCGATGGAATGCTTTGATGATGTTCTCTGCGAAGTTAGGAAGCTACCTAAAGAAGAACGAAACCTAATTGGTGAAGTAGTAATACTATGTAAGCTTTTGGCGGTCAACCCAGCAACCAGTGCTTGCTGTGAAAGATCTTTTTCAGCAGCACGTCGCCTGAAGACGTGGCTGAGATCGAACATGAAACAGCAGCGATTCAGCAACTTGACAGTACTTAATTGTCATAAGAAATTAACGGAAAGCTTGGACGTGATTCAGATCGCAAACACATTTGCTGGACGGAATGAAAATCGTATGAAGAATTTCGGTATCTTCACTAATGCCGACCTATAAAGAGCAACAAATACTGGATAAAGTATGCAAACTCACGCGACAGAAACAAATCAATTACTATGATTTTATTCCTTTTTTCGATTTTCAATATGAAAAACGTATTTTCAATTGTCAGCCCTCTCACTTTTCACCTTGCTCCGCGGCCCCTGTTAAACAGCTCCAATGTGTGCAGAACGCAGCTGCTCGTGTTGTTACTCTTTCGCCCCAGTTCTGTCATATTACACCTGTTCTTGCGAATCTTCACTGGCTCTCGATTTATCTCCGGATTGAATTTAAAATACTTATCGTTACCTCAGGCAAGCCTCTCCAATGACTTGCTCCTGCTTATATTAAAGATCTTCTTCAAAGTTACCTCACGGCACGGGATCTAAGGTCTTCAAAGAAAAATCTACTTGTCGTGCCTGCTTTTAACATAAACAGTTATGGCCGTCGAGCTTTTTCTGTTGCTGCACCGCTTCTTTGGAACAGTCTTCCTCAGCATATTAGGGATGACTGGACATTTTTAAAAGGCAGTTGAAAACTGTTCTTTTTAGATGGCCTTTTTAAATTGATTACGTGACTGTGTTTTTTTTATATCAGGTCTTAAATTATTTTATCTTTAGTTTTTGTAGTTTTTGATTTTTAAATTTTAAATTTTAACTGTGATTGTAGTTTAACTTAAAATAGCGCCTTTGGACCCTGGGGAAAGGGCGCTTTATAAATGTCTCATTATTATTATTGTTATTATTATTATTATTATCATTATTATTATCAAAACTAACTATTAAAGCCTATTTACAATTAATTTCGCTGAAGAAGAAAAAAATATAGTTATATATATATGTTTAGTCAAGCACTATTTACAAGTCATTTCATTTCATAAGGTTCTATTCATTTCGATTAAAAAAAATATTCATTCAATTAAAAAAAAAGCTAATTTCAATTTAAACCAATTCATTTCGATTAAAAATGAAATAAAAATATTAAAAACATCCTAAAATACTAATATTATTATTATTATAGGAAGGAAAATAATTATTCAACTGTAAAAAAATATGTACATATTTTACAGAAATATTTGAAGTACGAATTAAGCAGTATATAACATTAAGATATATAAATCAAAAATAGTAATCCCTTTGTCAAGAGCGATTTCGCAAATACATACCTTGCGGCTGAGATGCGGTCTATAACTCTTGCAGGCAGTCCAGAGTTTTAAATTAAGTCATTACAAATCCGTCTCTGATATTAAAAAGAAAACAAGTTAAAAAGAATAAAATCTCGTATTCCTAAATTCCTAATTCTTTAAAAAATATATCATTATTATTATTATTATTATTATTATTATTATTGTTATTATTATTATTAGTTAGATAAGTATATACTATAATAAGTTTCTATTAATGAGTGCTAACTATCAAAGCTCTGGCGATACTTTATCTTTTAATATTCCGTGAGCTCCCATATTTTGGTTTTCGCTAATAGTCAATATAATAATTGTTTTCCCCCATTTGCCTGCGAAAAAGTACCTAGAAAAACTCTCTAGCATTTATGACCTTAATCTTCTCAGGCTAAACGTACTTCAAGACCCTAATCCGGGTGATACTCTCTATAATCATCGTATCCATCGTCACTTACTATTCCCCATATAGTTTCTACAATTTAAAAGTGAACTTCTCAGTCGTGTCAGTGATTCGAGCTTTTCTCTTCTACATAGAGCGGTTTTCATTTGAGTGTCGAAAAGTAACTGGTTTTGCACTTTGTACACGATGCGATTGGCTTAAAAGATTCGCGCCACCTTTTCATCCAATCAGAAGTAAAACCAAAGCCAATTGTGACGCGCTCGCACGATTTTCCCGCGCTTTGCGTCAGCCACATGTAATTACTTCGAGTTTTGATTGGTTCAATGTATTGTCTGTGTCCTATGTGATTGGCCAGAGTAATTACTTTGGTTTTGGTTTTACGACACTCAAACGAAAACCACTCTAATAACATCAGGAATCTTAAGCGAAACCTTGAAACTTTCAAGTTCATCTATTAGACGAGTTGAATTTTGAATTTAGCATTAGAGGAGTTTCAGAAACTAAAATAATCAGCGGTAAAGAAATGGATTTTAATCCAAGCAGACCTTGATATGTTTTTGAATATGTTCCGACACCTCTTGCCTCTCACATTGACATTTTTATTGCCTAAAAAGCCTCCTTTTGATATACAACATCATCAAACGAAAAAACCAATGTCTCTTTTCCAGAAAAGAAGGCGCCAAAGATAATTGGAATTTTTGACAAGAATCATGAGTTAACCCCTTTGAAAAAACGCAAATTTTTTGACCATAGTGAAATGACATTTTTATAGTCTAAAAAGACTCATTTTGAGAAAACAACATCATCAGACGAAAAACCTAGGTCTCTTTTACAGAAAAAAGAGACTTGAAAGAAATTTGTAATATTTAACCAGAATCATTGGTCAGCCCCTTTGGAAAAACGCAATTTTTTTACCATAGTTAAATGACATTTATGTGGTCTAAAAAGCCTCCTTTTGGGAAAACAACATCATGAGACCATAAAAACGAGGTCTCTAATACCGAAAAGTAGGCTGAAAAGACATTTGGAATTTTTTACCAGAATCATGGGTTAACCCCTTTGGAAAAATAGATAAAAATACATAGCTTTTGTTACAAGTAAGTGTAAGAAATTTTAAAAAGTTAAAAAGTAAGAATTAAAATATATATATATATATATATATATCTATTATATTACATAGCTAATTCATATTTAAAAACTAGACGATTAATAAAAGAGTTTTTAAAGCGCATAGTGTTAATCTTAGGTTTAAAACAAGTTTCTTTCCTAAGAGTGTAACTAGACGGTTTAACACTAGGCATAATAGATAAAAGTGGATGTCCTTTAACATTTAGAAACTTTTCTGAAATTTTTACAGTCTTGCCTCTCTAAGAAATCATGAACACTTACAGGCTTACACGTATATTTCCTTTTAAAACAGCGGTCTAAGAAACATTGTACAGGTGTAAGATCGGACTCGGACGCGGCCTAGACAGATAATGCGTAATTAATATTAGGTAGAACTATTGTATTAAAGAGAAGGTCTATTTCTGACTGATTGTACCCCTCTTTGTGCAGCGTTCTAAGGATATGTAGGGATTTGTTAGCCTGTTTTCTTCCTCCTTTTTTTCATAAACTTAGGTTGTGCACCTTTTTTTTTCTAAATTTTTTAGGTTGTGTACTTGATCCAGTAGGAGTGTCGAATAGTAGCTTTATTTCGGATCAGAGGTTTTCAGCTTCGTCATCTCTTAGCGGCCGCAGTCCATCTGATGGCCGATTAAATGGATCGAATGCCTGGATTCCTGGCACAAACAATGACAACAATGATTTCCTGCAGATCGATCTAGGATCTCTTTACTTTGTTTGTGGAGTAGCAACACAAGGGAATCCAACTTATGATCATTGGACAAAAACATACAAGATAGAGACGTCCCTGGATAATGACGTGTGGGCATTCTACTCTGAGGGTGGTTCCGAAAAGGTACATCCTTTTTCGCCCTAGGTGAAGTAATAGCGAAATTATAATCGTGGAGACACTAAGTAACAAAGGATTGCGTTTACCTCCTAGACACGTCAAACCAGAAATTCACATGAAATCCCTCTATTCCTCCTTCTCTCCCTTCCATTCGATGTCCTCTCTCTTCTCTCATCTTCACCGTCTCTAGTTGCCCCCTCCTTCTCTTCCTGCCTCCTGCCTTGCTTCTTTTTCCCCTCGTTACTACAGTCTTCCATCCTTGGTCTCTTGCTGTTTACATAGGAAACGTTAGGGAAATAAACAGTAAAATGTAAAAGAAACTGACATACAGGTGGTTTTCCTTTTAATATCCTTTACCTTTTGTTCTGGCGGCGGGAGTCATCTTCATTGTAGTTGCAATCCTCATAAATATCGTTTGTTTATATGTTCATGTTTCTCCTGTTAACAGTGAGCGGGTAGGGTTAGACGTAGGCTACGTTAAAACGGAACCAGACGAATCTTCGACCGGTTGAAAAATTTGACCGGACACGGAACCGTTCAATATTTTCGCTCTCTTGACATGGAACTTACAAACCAGCTCCGAATTTTAATTATTTTCAGTTGTTTTTTCATCTACCCATGCGCAGAACACTACTTCACGTGAAATTCAGTATGGCGTCTCCCAGCTGAGTTAACACGCATCCATGCAACCACGCCCTTGCGACACAAAAATTTAGATGGTTATGGTGTTCACACCTCTTGATTTTTCTCATTTCAAATGTTTAAACGGCTAGGAGTTTAAATTTTCGCACGGTTAGCGTGTTTCCGTGCGAATGAAACACCTAAACGCACGAATTGGTCTTTCATCAGCATTTTATAGAAATTTCTGTTAATTTGCTTTTAGATATTTACTGGAAATGATGACAGCAACAGCACTGTAAGAAGTGAACTATATGAGCCACTTGCTGCCAAGTTTATTCGTTTTTATCCAGTTACATTTCACAACAGCAAAGCATTAAGGGTGGAGGTGTATGGATCTAAGCAAGGTTGGTCTCTTAGTACATACCCAATACATGCAGTTCGAAAGGCAACCATGGCATTAAGAAATGCACTTTGAGTGTCAATGTATTTACCTCGAAAGTACTAACTGGGGACACTATTTTTTACCTCTGCTACTGGAGACGGAACCGCCATTTTACCAGGTCATCCGAGCCACGCGAACGTCTAGCCGTTTGCAGTGCAAAGGGAGTACCTTCATTTGTAAGTTATTTTAAGACCCCGAGTACTGGTCCGGCCCCGGGAATAGAACCCGCGACCTTCCTCTCTGCAGTCGAACGTTCTACCGACTGAGCTCACCCTGCTGCTAAATTCTGGTTTGTACGCAAGATGCAAGGAAACTGACGTACCACTTAGCTCAGTGCTCAGTTTTAATAGGAAGCTTAAGCATGCAGCCACGACGGCGACGGCATCAAAAACCTCACGTAAAAAAAGCATCGGCGCTCTTTCAAACTTGATCGCTTTTGTTTCATCACTCTAAATTTGTCAAATGTTAGAGATTTTTCTGGGAGTTGAGTTCTAAAGGTCTGTATCTCAGTTAAAAAAAAAAAGGAAAGTCGTCTTGCGTTCACATTCTCAATGAAACGTGAAATTAAGAAGTTTCACGTCGTTGTCGTGCAGTGACGTACAAAAATACCTAATACACATGAAAAGTTGTTGTTTTGCTTATCTAACGCCCCGTTCACACGCATCCGTTTTTGTTTGAAAACGGATATTTTTTTCTCCGGTTAAGCCTACCGTCCACACTCACTAATTCAGTGAAAACGGTCTCCGAAAACGCACCCTTTCTAAAACGCTCTTTCGAGTGGAGACTTTTGAAAACGTCGGCTTTTCTTTTACGTGTGGACGGACGAAAACGGTTTCTAATTCGGAATACGATGATGTCATACATCATATATTTCTAGCTTAACGCATGCTCAATAATGAAGTTATGGTATTTCCATCGTTTTAGCGTTAGACTACGATTCGAATATGCTACTTGTGGTTGCGTATTTGTTTGAAAATTAATGGAGGTAAAAATCTCCGTAATCAAAAATATCCGGATACATGTGGACGGGGCTAAACCTATTGCTTTTTTGCCGTTGTCGTGGTTGGTTAGGCTTCCTAATTACTGCC
>NC_133212.1:1608789-1623789 GCF_958299795.1 Porites lutea | reverse complement strand
ACATCATGCGTTCGTGTCCATAGGTACCTCGTTTCGCAAAAGAGTTGCCTATTATTTCCACGCGTTCCTAAAGACTATTACACAGTCGCCATTGAGGTGCGCGAATCTTCTCCTCGCCCACCCACCCTTCCCACCCCCCCCCCCCCCCCCCACCCTCGTCCTCCACGCCTCCATCTTAATTCTCTTACCTCGAAACTCAAGGGAAAAAAGTGTAGGCTTGAAATTTTCTGCAACAATCCCGCAAATTTATTACTTTCAGATCTTAAAGTTTAATGAAATTCACTGTTAAAATGTTTTGAAATAAAAGTGCTGCAGTTTATGTTGGGAGGTTCGTAACGGTGCACAATCCTTTGTTTTTCGTTCATGAATTATGACTAAAGGAATTTATACAACGTGTGAAAGAAATAATATTGAACGTTATGAACCGTCAAGTTCCCAAAAAGATAACAGGAGCATTATAAGAAAAAAAAATTGACAGGCTTCATTTGTTCCACTTAACTGACTATGGTACAAGTATGTAAAGCATGCTTGCAATATGTGTCGAGTCACAAGTATGTAAAAAAGAAAGAGAAAGGAGGACTATACAAAAACAACAAACAAACAAACAACAAAAGCTACTTAGACGGAAGAGGGTTTTCTTGTTAGACATTTTATCTGCAGCGGTCTCCCAATTCTGGTCTCGAAGTTATATGACAGCAGTTTCTAGAAGATAACCACGGGTATGTCCGTATGAGCATGCAAGGTTTAACCGGGAGGAGAAGTCATTTAACGATGTATTACTTGAACACTAATTTAGTCAAGTTCGTGTTGTAGACACCAAGCATCACCAATTTAAACGGACCCTTTAGAGGGTACAGCATTGAATACATGGAAGCAGAGAAACCTTCCTCGAAAGTCAATGTCAGTGGATCAACCCCCAGTCACACTTTACAGAACCTGAAGAAATGGACAGTATATTTCATTAAAATCGCAGTCAGTAATGGCGACTTTCTTGGTCCACCGGGTCCTGAAAAGCAAGCTCGGACGCTAGAAGATGGTTTGTATACTCCTTGACTTTAGCTTGTTTTCTAGAAGTATCTTTTTTTTCCCCTTATTACTTCCAGAACAAGAAACGAAAAACTAACAAAAGGGGAGCAATTGACTTTCACCTCTGTCTCTCCCCTTTTTCTTTCATTTAGCCCCCAGCAAACCACTGAATCTATCGTTCACCTTCCAAAAGCCAAGTGAAATAGCGATGCCGAGAATGACGGTCCACTGGCATCAACCTGCTGAACAAAATGGTATCATCAGGAAATATAGATTAGTTTTGACCCATACCTTTGATGGAAGACAGACTACCATTACAAGTGAAACAGATAATCAGACCTTTAGCTACAGTCTAGATGTTTTCGGTGGAACACAGTACAGTGTTGAGATTTGGGCAGAAACTATTAAACCTGGGCCAACGCTAACTGGAACTAAACAAGTGCCAGAATACAGTAAGTATCTGCTTTTCAGTTTCCTGCTCTCAGTGCTGTTGTATCAGCGGTCCTTTGAAAAGATGATGTGTGTAAACGGAATTCGTAAGGGAAATGATAAGCACTGAGAAGCTATACAGCTCTGAGATGCAAGTCCTAGAAATGAAAGAGAGATACTCCTTTTGCTTAAAAAGCCCTATAACGCCTGCAAACAGGAAACAAAAGAAGGGGAAGATTCCCAAACCCATTTTGAAGTACTTCTGCCAATGAGCATCGTGTTCAGTGAAATCTATGGTGTGTATTGAATATGTGGTTACATTTTTTAATCCTCCACTTCAATCTCGAATAGTTACTTGTCATTTACAATTTTTGGTCATCGCAAGTTTGTATTCTTACCAATTGCTTCTTTTTTCATTCTTTTTGCAGAACCAAGCGCGCCACCTCAAAACATAACCTCTGAAAAGATGAACGAAACAACTTACAAAATAAGTTGGAATCTTCTTCCCAGAGACAAGACCAATGGTAGAGTGATCGCATATGAAGTGAATCAGACAACGCTTTCTGTCACATGCACTTCAAGATCCGCGTCCACTCCGTCAGTTCTACAAAACACAACAGACGCATTTATCGTTTTAACTGGTCTCTCATCGTGTTCTGTTTACAAAGTTGAAGTGCGTGCCTACACTTCTGCTGGTCCAGGAGTCTTTGGTAGACTTACTCGTAACATCGCGACTTCAGGTATTTCAATGTAGTCATAAATCGACTTAAAACGGACACGAAAGGGGCAGAGCCGAGTGTGCGCGTTATAGAGGTGTCCCGTCAGAGATAGATAAAGTTTTGCATCTTTGAGAAGAACTGTCCAAATAGAGAGGTGTTAGGATTAGGTATGATCTCCAAGGAAAACTGAGCCGCTTCTTTGACGGAACTAATATTAAGCTATACAGGGAAAACTTTCCGTTCCAAAGAAAGAAAAATGCATAACGGAGTATTAGGTATCGTCGAAAATGTTCTTTGCCGGAAGGGAGAGATGTAATTAACTCGTTCTCATATATTGCAAGTGTGTCCATCCCTTACAATCATTGCAAATGGTCATACATCGATTGTTGTAGTTCCTGGTGAACCAACTGACGTGAAGACGGAAAATCCTGGTAAACGGAACATAACCTTGCAGTGGGGTAAACCGAAACTACACGGGGATGCTGTACGGCGTTACAAGGTAACCTTTGACTTTCTTTATAAAGAATATTTATAGTGTTCTCAAGTGATGACGTCATAAAATCAAATTTTTGAAATTATGGCATTTGTTGGGATATTTGGACAGAACATCTGAAAGTCCTAATATTAAGGCCTTGCCTTTTATTCTGAGATAGAACCTTTTTTTGCGTGTTTTTTCATGTAATCCTCGAATAAACACCAAATTCTTCTGACTGCGAGCGGCGTTTAATTGAGTGAATAGTGGTAACTGTGAGACCGACTACACACTTCGCCCCAGTCCTCTGACACTGGATCATGTGCAATGTATTTATGTATACTTAAAGTTCACAGGGCACCGGACGAATTTTCGATCCCGCCTCATGTAAGGAAATCCAGGATAGTTTTGGATTCTGGATTCAACGCTGTGGATTCCGGATTCTAGGTACTGGATTCCAGTCTTTGTCAGTAGAACTTGGATTCTGGATTCCTTGAGATGTAATCCGGGTTCCAAAAACCCAGGAAATCCGGATTCCCTTGTATGGGGCGATTCGACCAGTTGTAAAATCGTGCGTTTAGATGATCTATTCATACGAAACCACCTTAACGGAGCGAAAATCCTTACGCCTCGCCATTCAAAGTTCCGTGTGAAAAAGCGAAAATATTGAACGCTCCCGTGTGAACGAAGAGTCCGGTCAAATTTTTCGGTCGGTCGAAAATTCGTTGCCATGTCGACGTAGCCTTATAGACAACCATATAATTACGTAACAGTTGTTGATGTATACCGCAGATAATCTATAAAGGTACAAAGGATTATTATCCAGAATTTAAACCGCAAACTGGAATTCAAGAAACAGAGTCACCGACGTTAACAATGACAATCACCAATCTGGTCCCTCGTACAAAGTATGCTTTTGTTGTGACGGCTGAAACCTACTGTGGGTACGGAGGTAACAGTTCTATCGCGCAGGGAAGCACAGAAGTGGATGGTAAGTTATTACCGTCTGTGTGAAGGTTTCTTTGTTCAATTATGATATCCCCTAAAATTACCTACCAAGGGAAATTGCGTTTGTGTTGAAAGTTGAAGGCAAAGAAACCCACCAGTGATAACACTGAATGAAAAAATAAGTCAAAAACAAAACAAACATACAGAGAGAAAAATCAGGATAATTTTCTGTCGCGGAAAACATAATAAAAATATATATATATTATTAGCATTATTAATAGAGAGGATGAGAGGGGAGGGGGTGATCCCACTAAACAAATATTCGATAATTGGAGGAGCATCAACCGTTACAAAATACACCCAGCCACCTAAAGAGATTAAAAGGAAAAGAAAACATCGATGAGCAGGAACGATAGCCCATAATTATTCCCAGAATCTTTCCAGACAGAAAATAGAGTGTTTTCACTCACGTGGCTAGCATCTATGCAAATTTACTGAAATAAACAAAGCGTTTGCATAAGAAAAGAGTTCAATTCCCAGAGGATTGGTTTGGGACACCAACATGGCCGCCGTTTCATTGTTTTGGGACACCAATATGGCCGCCGTGACGTCATGTGAAAACACTCTATAGAACCAATGCAATAGAATAGCATCAGAGTAGCACCATAGCAATTCGAATTTCCGGTTTCCCCGTTTTTATACTAATACATGAGAAATTTCTGCAATTTGATTGGCTTAGAGCAGTGTTATTTCAGCTTAATTTGAAATACCTACACGTGAAAATTACAAACCTTCTAGGGGAAGTAGTATAAACAATTAATAGCATGATTTGTACGTGATATTTGGCATAAATACCACTCTTGATATTTCAAAATTGTCTCAAATTTCACTCGCCTAACGGCACGTGCAATTACGTATAACAATTTTAAAATATCACTTGTGGTATTTATGCCAAATATCACTACAAATCATGCTATTACCTATACAAATTGATAAGCTACAAAGTCTCCTGTTTGCAGTGTTATTTATTTCTCGGCTTACAGCTCCTGTGGCGCCTGTAAACCATGACGTCCCAGTAATCGAAACAAAAGAAACATCTGTGAATGTCAAAGTTTGGCATGCGTTACAAACCAATGGTCCAATCAGGTATGAGTCATCTTATTTACCCTTATAAGACTCCCACTGACCGCGTTATGAACGTTAAAGCAATATTATTTGTCACTCTACCGTTCGGTCAATAATTTTGATGTTCCTCGCTTAAAAGTTCATTTTAACTTTGATTGTGCACAGACTTATAGCTTTTTGTAAACTGATAATTTATGATCAGTTAGAAGTACATAAGCGTTCTTAAAGTGTCTTTCTATTTTTTTCTGTTATTGGCAGCGATTATCAAGTTTTGGTGCATAAAGTGAATGATTGGTGTGACGAGGTGTCTGACTGGGAGGCACTTGAATCAGATGTGTATATTGCTGCACAAATTCGCGCTGATTCTGTGAATCCATCCATGGTTTTTGTTGTGGGAGATGGTAAAACCAAAGACGGTTATGAGAACAAGCAACTGTCAGATGGTCAAAAATACAAGATATATTCCAGAGGATTGGGTCTCCGCGCAACCAAGGTAACCGCCTAATTAAAAGATTGGCTGATTTAAGGTACTGTAAAACGGGCAAAAAACATGTACACCCGATTTTTTATCGATTTATAAAATCTGAAGTCACCAAATGAGGTTGATGAGGGCGACTAGAGGTGCCCGCAATCCTAATCTCCAGGTTGTTATTACGCATGCGTGGCACCTTTACAGCCAGCATTGGACGGTATTTTTCCTCTTTTTCAGAAACGTTCTGTGGATAAAAACTACCTGCTTGGTAAAGCAAGTCTAATTGCCAAAGTTCAAATAGAGAGAGGTAAGATTCTCAGTGTTTTTAATTTTGTGTTGAGATAGACTTTCTTTAACACTGTTTAAAATGTAACTTTCATTTATCCGACTGAATCCGAAACAGGAAAAGGTTCAGGGGCACCCAACAAGAATATAGTTTAAAACCACTCAAACATAGCATTTTTGAACGTATTTTAGTATTTTAGTATTCTAGTGATCCGAAAATTATAAGGGTCAGAAAAAAGCCAGAAAAAAGGCTCCCGAAAATTCTAGGTGACCTTTTTAGGACAAAAATCCGTTAAAAATAGGCAATTATACCATTTTTTAGATGTTCAAAAATCCTAGGAGAGGCAGGCAAGCAAAACATTTTACAACAAATGTTCCGAAAATTCTAGATCTCAAATCGTCTTCCGAACAGATATTTTCCAAAAATTGAAGTTGGGTCCCTCTGAAGGTTAAGCATATTTTATTTTCCTTTTGTCGCATTTCATTTCATTTCTGTTACGTAAAATTAAAAGCCAGTAGTCCCGCTTCGATAACTATAAGGTAACTATACGACAATACCGAAAACCGGAAGTTATTTTGAGTTGCGTAAGGGTGCAGCGATCACAAAATGATGAAATGCAGGTTGAAAGAACAATGGCACCAAAAATAGTTTCTGCTAAACACAGAAATAGCCCGAGAACCCCTCTTAATTCAATCAATCACCCAGGGACCACGGAAATCTGTAAGTAATGACGAGGTTTCCTATGGTGTGACCGGCCACTTAAGTGAAACGTCTTCAACAGTACTTTCAGATGGAACAATGAACTTTTCATTACTGCTGACAGGACCATACATGTAGTTGACAGACAAACCGAATGACAAACTGTAATTGGCTTATTGACTTCAGACTACCCGACTACCCGACTGTGACAAAGTACCTGAACTGAATATCTGAACTATAACTCACGTTCAGCTACCGACAGAATGACTGATGGACCAAACTGTGTGCTTGATCCACCTTAAGAGAGAGAATGTCGAATCAGCTGAATTCCTCCCCTTCAGAATGACTGACTGACTCACTGGAATGTTCTTTAACTCAATTCCTGTTCAACCCTGCAGTTCACGAATCTAATGATGCAAACAGACAGGGAGGTGACAAAACTTCAAACACAGGTTTGTTCCAAAGCTGATTTTAATAGTTTCCCTCCCAATATTAATTGTCCACGGCCAAGTGAACCATCGAACTCAAAGACCGTTTATTTTAGCAGCTGAGTTATTTGAAACATCAAAACAAGGGAAGACAAAAAGTCTTCTGACTCTGCTTTAAAGTCAGGTTCAAAAGAAAGGGGGGGAATGGGCAGTTACGTCCCTCCCGTTCAGCTTTCATGTTGTCGGGTTAAAGCTTTTAGCTACAGGGTCAAGCTGCGCTACCTCCCTGCGTACCCCATGGTGCCGTTTTTAATAGTAGATAATTTTGGAATATCTATTCATTAAAAGCAACAACCAAGTTCCCAAAATCCTCTTCTTCCGTCCCTTAAGGCCAGGCGTTGTTAACCTATAAATCGATAGTAATCGATATCAATCATCGATGAATATCGATTTTCGCCTATTGAGGCACTGACCGGAACTTTAACATTTCAGCATTTGTAATATCATCCATCGTATTAGCAGTTGCATTGATCATATCCCTTGGAGTGAACATTTACCAATGGCGTTCTCGGGGAATTTCCAAAACAGGCGAAAAGTATTCTGCCGAGGAATTCCAAGTGAAAGCTCACCAAAATAAAGAGGGTTTGTAGCGATTTTGTGAATAATGAGTGGCACTTTTAGGTTGTTTACAATTATGGTATCGGGCATGGGTACTGGGTACTAAGTAATATTAATAACCAGGCCCCAGGTGAAATATCTCAAATAGTAAAATGAGAATAATTATAAAATAAATTTACTCACTTTTAACCTCGTTATAGCCATGTTCATGCAAAAGCTAAGGACTTCCGCATCTACAGAGACGTCGCTGCTAAGGAAAACGTCTTTACCACAAAGGAAGAGAAAAAAAAAAGAATTACCCTTGTTCTGACTAACTAGTGCCGGAAAAAATTCACAGGCATAAAATGAATCCGTTAATAAATAAATTACTAAAAAATAATAATTTTTTTTTGTTATGTCTTATGCCTGTGGGTTTGTTTTTTAATGACGATACAACTCCCCCATCCCCTAAAAATATAACACAAAAACAAAAAACAAAACAAAAAAACAGACTTACATCGTTGAGATATCCAATCTTCCTTTTTTACTGCTCAATTCTGATTAGATTCCATGCAACCATTTTCAATCTTAGGCGATGCAGAAGTCCCGTCTCCTAAAGTGGAATCATTTTATATGGAGCTGCAGCCTACTCAAATCCAGCAAACGACAAGAGATTCAGAATATGGATCTCTAATGAAGAACCCGGAAGGAGATAGTGATGATGCTAAAACGAAACAAGGTTATGCTAATGCCGCCTTCCATCGGCTCCCTAAACCGCGGGAAAACGAAGTATATCAAAATATATAAAGGGATGGAAATGAAATACGTGAAAATTACAAATACATTGACAGCTTTGTGCGCGAGAAAGATGCAGCAGAAACACGGTTTGTTCGAATTCTCCTCGAAGCATATACAGCACTAGTTATTCACTGAGAAACAGTGATTTTGATATTCCTACTTTTAACACTATAATAAACTAAGGAAAACATTCTCTTAGATATCAAGGACCTCATATATGGTCGAAACTCGATAATAAATTGAAAGTCTCCTGGAATACTGAATCTTTAAAAAAGAGCACTAGGAAAACAGACCTAGCGTCACTCTTAAACAACAACAATAGCTGCTGTAACCTTTGCAATTCTTAGAGACTACCTTTTATATACCTATTGTTTTATTCTACAATTTATACATGCTACATATGTTAATTGCATATATATTTTTTATTATTATTTCTCATTTGTAAATAATTTTAATTTTGTGTGTGTGTGTGTGTGTGTGTGTCCCCAATTAGTTGTGAAAACTAAATACATTGACACATTAATAAAGCTTTTACTTACTTACTACAAAGTTTTTACTTACTTACAAGTAGCCTGCTTGTTTCGACTAAACTTCCGGTAACTCCAGTAGACTTGGAGCGTTTCCAATGAACTCCAACACGGACGAGTTTCCTTAAGGGTTAATTGTACGTTCTGTTTACTTTCACGACTAGACTTCTAGTTACTCTAGTGGAATCCAGTTTTTGACCACTGGAATACAGTTGAGTGTATTGGACATGACTGCCTCGTTCAGAAACTTAACTCGTTTATTCCCCTTCTCAAAGGGTACATCTAAGGCATGAATGATAACCGGGACCAATGAAGTATCGACTGAAGCTGTATATAAATTTTAGTGTCTGCGCTGTTGTAATCAATAGGGCGGAATAACAGGATCGAGGTTTCATAAAAATAAGGTAACAGAATTGACCTTTTAAAAACTGTTAGAGGTAAAATATTGGTAATTATAAAACAAAAGAGTTGAAACGTCAGATTTTCGGTTAAGTTAGTTCGAAGAGCGAAACGGGATCCTTTTTTTATTTCTTTGTTTGATTTGGTCATTGGTTTTACAAGAAAAACAGCCTCGATCTTAAAACTGAATATACTAACTTTCACTGAAGACAAACGACTTACTTAAATGGAACATTTTATTACATGCATATAAAACGTCTAGTTGCCGTTGCTTTTGCTTTTTTGGTTTTGTTGTTGGAATTTTATAGCAGATTACAAGCACACAAAGTGGTGAGCATGACGGACAACAGCTGTAATTAAATAAACTCAGTTTTATCAGTGTTATCGTTTGTTTCTAACTGAGACTTGCGGAGCCTTTGTTTGTTTCCTGCGGTCAGTGTGGATAAACTCCCACAGTTGTTTCGCACTGGCAGTGTTCCCCAAGATACTCGCTAGTTTCTCCTCTGATAACTGACACAACTCTTGAATGTTTGTCACGTTTTTCATAATAAATCTGAAAAGAAGGCAGAAGTTAACGAATGGTCAGTTCTCTCGAGCGACACAACGATGATGTTTATAGCTACCAGAATGGAAGGAATGGAGAGCGAGCGAAACGAGAGGCAAGCTGGGGAGAGACGCCTTACTCGCTCGCTCGTAACATGCTCGCTTACGCGTCAATTGTGAAGGACTGCTACTAATCTCAAAACGTGATATTCCATCTCATGCTGGCGGTTTAGACTTCTCAGAAGCCAGTATGTGATTCTCTGTTTCTTTGCTAACTGCCTTGAAATAACCTAGGTACCAAGTTCCTGTCTGGCTTCTTTCCAGGCTTTCTCGATCATTCAATTCGCTTGTAACCACGTGGCCCGAAACGCATAGGCCGCGCTGGATAATGAGGCCTAGGGACTAGGGACAAACCAAAGCAGTAACGGAGAATCCATTTGATGTGAAGATAAAGAATAATGCTACAAAAGAAGTTGTCATGTTATGAGTCTGTACCTGTAGTTCTTGAAGTTAATGCCAGGAAGTTTCAGAATAAAGTCCTTGACAATAGAAGAGAAAATGACATGCGGGTAAGTGGTGATAGCTTTTCTGGCGCCACTTGTTTAAAAGGTAGATAATGCTATCCACCAAATGAATCTCTATCCAATGGAAAACGCAGTTGCTTTTCCTAATACTTGTCCTCTGTATAGCGCAATACTACTTCATGAGTAACAGACAAACGCTAAACCAACTTACAATCAAACCATATAGGGATTTTAAGCAAACGTCATGATCATTATACCTTTCTGCGAATTTGCCCACCTACCCCTCCTCTAAGTTAATATTTTGCCCTTAGTGAGAAGTACGTGTTAACGTTGACTTTGGGGAGGGGTAGGTGGGGATCATTCGGACGGATGCAATCACCAAATGATTTAATACAAAAGATTGAAAAGACAATGAATAAAACCCACACTGACAACGGTTTCCACAACACCAAGAAGTCGCCAATCCATCCCCCCCGCTCCTCCCTCAAAGAATTTTTCGTAGGTATCCCGGATGTAACATACGTCCAAAGAGAAATTTAAGACGTTACTGTACCTGTGGCCCCATGATGTATGTGAAGTCTCAAGTAGCTGAAGTAGCGTCTGATCCTATCGACATGGCTGTGCTAGGATCAGGTTCAGGATAATTTGCCTGTGAATCAATAAAAAAATATCGTGAATATAGCTGCCGTAAGGCGACTTCTTTTACCGATCAGCGCTAACAATAGACGCGCAACTTTATTCCGATTTGAGTCCTCGAGGATTACAGCAATAAGTAAGATGGTAGACTATTGACCCTAAAGACTCGACTGACATTAGGTCCGATGTACCGTAAATTTGTCGTATTTGATGTGTTGTGTTGTGGTAAAAACTGAAATACAAGGTGAAAATAAAGCTTCACGGAAATACTGCGAGCGCAAAAGAAATACAGCAACGCACTTACATTCTTTTGGCGCAAAACTTCTGCCACAAAAGAGATGCTCCTGACAGGAAACTACTACTTAGTGCCCTTGAAGAAGCAACGTTGAAATAGAAGCTGAACTGAAAATGCTAGAAGGCGATTTAAGTTAAAAACAAAAAATGCAAATAAGAGCTAGGCGCACGTGGGATTCCTAGGGGAGTTATTTTACAGCTAAATGGTTCTTTAGGGCGTTAGATGTACAATAGTGAGTATGTCTGATTTTAACAGTCCTTTAATCAGAGAAAACAGCTGACACCTCGCAGCGTCATGACTGGTTTCCCCGCGAAATGACGTCTGACGAACAACTGAAAAACTTACATACTGATTACGTGTCTCTACCCAGATCTGGGTAGTGTTTCTAATTGGCCGAAGCAAATTTTCCTCGCGATACGACCAACAGGAAGCAATATTTAGCCAGATCTACATTTATCTCCACCTTCTCCTCATTTCTATTATTATAGGAGGTGGTGGAGGAGGAGGAGGATGAGGAGGAGAAGGTGGAGGGGAAACTAAAAATGAGGAGGAGGGAATTCAAGAATGAGGAGGAAAAATAATAAAATTGTGGAGGAAGGAATAAAAAAAGTAAGGAGGGAAACGTGGCAAAAAAAGATAGCTTGCTTTCTTTGACTATTCTAATAGATTTCTTTCAAATCCCTGTATATTTGACTCTTTTTGTTTTAAAATGTATCTCGTGTCTGAATTTATCGCTAGCAATTATTAGTCCGGTGTTTAATCAATTGATCCTTGTTAAGTTACTTGTTTTATAATAATACGTCAAGATGCTCCCCTGAGGTTTTTCCTGTAGAGCTAATTTTGTATTCAACTTTGGGCTTGTGAACTCGCATAATTACCTGACTAACGGCGCGTGAAACGTAGACTTCAATAGTTTTTCATTTCCTCGAGATAGAACGAAGAAAACAGTTCTGTAATAGTCAGACAAAATTAAGATTGAGACTTTTCAGCTGCACTTTGTGTATATGTGCGTGTGTTTTGTTTATATGTCTGAGTTTTAGCGCTAAATAAGATATAGGAAGCCGTTTCTCGCGTTGCTTGGTGATCGCTTCTCTTATTCCTATTTTCCCTTTAATAGACGGTCTGAAAACCGAGCTCAAGTTACTTCACCGGGAAGCCGAGGCAAACCAGAAAGACACTTAGGGAATCCACTTTTTGCGAGGAAATTCACCAACGAGTCTTATCTTTGACCCTAGTATACTACTCATAATAACTTAAAAGACTGATGATGAAAAGCGCAAACTTTTTATCGAAATAGAATTATCGTACATTTTGAAAGGATCAGAATAGCAACATGAAAAATCCTTTCACATAGCTTTTATAAATACCTGATAGATAACCTAAGTCTCCTACGAGCGGTAATAATTAATCGTTTTCAGCTTTTTTTAATAAAGGCCCGCATAAAAAAGAAAAAAGTATCAAAACCATTGCTAAAAAAGATTACCTGAGAAGAAGTTAAGCTCGTGTCTGTTGACGTAAGACACAACCATTAAGCCAAAACTTTAATTCGCAATTTTTTTTTTTTTTTGGCATTTAAATCAGCTCTCGCCTTGTCCTCGATATCACCTATCCATGAATATCTTTTGCACGACAGCTTTAAAGTTACGATAACATACCCATAAAGACATTGTATAAAGAAAATATTCCTCCTGATATAAAGTAAAAACATTCCTTTTTATATGAACACACTGAAAAATCAACGTCAACAGAACTTTCATCTTTGGTAGTCATTTTGGCCACGTGTATGATCTTTCCGCGAATGACGTCATTCATTGAAAATTCAAGATGGCGCCAAGAGTTATTAAAAGCGTGTATAGACAGCCGCTCTATAATCGGAGGAAAATCTTAAAAAGACAGTGCGCAAATTGTACTTTGTATTGCTGTTTTTTGCTTAAGATAACACATGAATGACAAGCAAATTATCTTATATTTCTTCGTGGCAATTTGTCTTTTGGGACAACGGAAGGTATCTGGTAAGTTTACAGCCAAAATATATCGATGCTATGCATGTTTACGTCCTGAAGCATAGTTTGACACCATGCAAGTCAAACAGCGAAGTATTTATTTTCATCCAATTTGCGATGAATATCTTTCATAAAGCCATCATTGAACCTCCCATTTTCCCATCTCTACCGACTTCTTACCGAATCGTGATCAGTTTTGTCTAGTATTGCTCTTCAGCTAAAAAGCATTTTTGGTCGCATCACAATGGCGAAATAGTAACTTTCATTTATCACGCATTGCGGAAATGAGACTTCAGGCAATGGTAGAACTTTATTTGTACTTAAAAAATAAAGAAAGGCACATCTTTGAAGAAAATTCCTTAAAGGGATCACTAAGAAATGTGACTTGGAAAGCAAACACAGCCACCACTGTTAAAAGGATGGTATGTACACGGAAATAGTTTAAGGGGTGACGAATGGTCTTTGCGAGCATTCGCGAACATTTCGAGCACTGCGATTTTTTTGCGAGCCCGAGCAGAGATAAAAAATTTGCTTTCCGAGCAGCGAGCAGTTTAGAGAGTACAACTCGCGAGCAGCGAGCACTTCTTATATTTTCCGCTTGCAGCAATCCATATGGAAATCCTTTTCCATATGGGGTTTTCATTTAGAGCGCACCAAGTTCTTTAAAGCAAGTTTGAGTGACAACTTCTCCTCATTTTTATTGTTTTCCCTCCAACTTCTCCTTATTTCTATTGTTATAGGAGGTGGAGGAGGAGGAAGTGGATGAGGAAAAGAAGGTGGAGGGAAAACAATAAAAATGAGGAGGAGGAGGAGGGAAAACAATAGAGGTGATGAGGAGGGAATTCAAGAATGAGGAGCGAAAATAATAAAATTGTGGAGGAGGGAATAAAATAAATTGAGAAGGGAAACGTGGTAAAAAAAGATAGCTTTCTTTCTTTGACTATTTTAATAGATTTCTTTCAAATCGCTGTGTATTTGACTCTTTGTTTTAAACGGTATCTCGTGTCTGGTTTTATTGCTAGCAATTATTAGTCGCGTGTTTAATCAATTGATCCTTGTTAAGTTTTTTGTTTTATAATAATACGTAAAGATGCTCCCTTGAGGTTTTTCCTGTAGAACTAATTTGTATTCAACTTTGGGCTTGTGAACTCGCATAATTACCTGACTAACGGCGCGTGAAACGTTGAGACTTCAATAGTTTTTCATTTCCTCGAGATAGAACGAAGAAAACAGTTCTGTAATAGTCAGACAAAATTGAAATTGAGAGTTTTCAGCTCCACTTTGTGTATATGTGCGTGTGTTTTGTTTATATATCCGTGTGTTTTGTTTATATATCCGAGTTTCAGAGCTAAATTAGAAGACGTAAACTTAATTGAAATAAAGACTTTTCAACTCCACTTTCTGTATGTCTTTTGTTTATATGTCTGAGTTTAAGCGCTAAATAAGATATAGGAAGCCGTTTCTCGCGTTGCTAGGTAATCGCTTCTCTTATTCCTATTTTCCCTTTAATAGACGGTATGAAAACCGAGCTCAAGTTACTTCACCGGCAAGCCGAGGCAAGCCTATTGTGCCTATTGTAGTATTCGCTCATTAGTAAACCTATACCGAATTAGTATGCAGAAAGACATTTATACATATTAATAAAGGGAATCCACTTTTTGCGAGGGAATCCACCAACGAGGCTATCTTAGACCCTAGTATACTATTAATAATAACATAAAAAAAAACTGATGATGAAACGCACAAACTTTCTATCGAAATAGAATTATCGTACATTTTGAAAGGATCAGAATAGCAACATCAAAAATCCTTTCAATTAGCTTATATAAACACCTGATAGATAATCTAAGTCTCCTACGAGCGGTAATAATTTATCGCTTTCAGCTTTTTTAATAAAGGCCCGCATAAAAAAGGAAAAGATATCAAAACCATTGCTAAAAAATATTACCTGGGAAGAAGTTAAGCTCGTGCCTGTTGACGTAAGACACGACGATTAAGCCAAAACTTTAATTCGCATTTGTTATTGTTTTTGTTTCTTTTTTTTTGCATTTAAATCAGCTCTAGTTTGTCCTCG
>NC_133212.1:1551289-1583789 GCF_958299795.1 Porites lutea | reverse complement strand
CCGCTTTTAAAGATTCCCCGTTTTAAAGATTCCCGCTTTTAAAAATTCCCCGTTTTAAAGATTTCCGCTTTTAAAGATTCCCCGTTTTAAAGATTCCCGCTTTTAAAGATTCCCCGTTTTAAAGATTCTTGCTTTTAAAGATTCCTCGTTCCCCATTCCAATTCACCGACTCCCCGTTTCATGTTTTAAAGATAGCCGAGCTTGAGACGTGCGAAACAGAAAAATCGACCAAAATCTTAATTTCGTGGCAAGAGTTGAAAAGTCATTTTCTTTCATTTTTGTTCATAGATAGCTTTTAGGTATATAAGAAACCTAACGTAGATTGTTCCCGCCGAAAGCCTTTTATTCGTGAGAAAAAATAGAAGATCGGTTTTCGATGTCGTAGTCTCAGACTGCATTAATTTTTACCCTGAAATTCGCTAACATCAACTTTCTTCGCGTTCGCAAACGAAGCTGGATGGAGAAATTTGGACACTTTCCACGAACAGAAAAATTATTTTCCTTCCACTAATAGATACTTTCTGGACAATAGGGAAGCTGGTCGTACTGAAATAATTTTAAAAATGAGGGATAGGTTTTCAGGATAACAAAAATTTAAGTTCGTTACTTATTTTCGACGGCAATATTTAACACGTGGTATAACTCCAAATTCTCTTCTTGCTATTTAAATCACACATTTAGATATTCATTTAAAACATACCTGGGAATTGGCTTGGGTAAGTGAAATAAATCTTTATAACATAACAAAACTAAATTGCGCGCTCTGATTGGTCAGTCAGCCACTACCATTTCCCCGTGGGTGCACGCTAAGAAACTGAGCTAGCGCGGTAAAATTTAGGCAAATTCAACAAATCTCCTCTCCTGACGGTAAAATACACCGACGAAATGCACAGATGAAAAGTGGAAGTTGAAGAAAATACTAAGCTGTCGTTTTGAAGGAAAAAAGACAAAAGATCAAGCGACAAATTTGCCCTGGATGAATGAATCACTGTTTTCCTCGCGGCTAGAATCTGCTGAAAGAAAATCGAGCGAGCGAAGATTTAAGGTACATTTTGTGTGTTTTTTTGTAGAAGAGAAAGTCTGTTTGGAAAGGAAAATTATCAATTAGCATTGTGTTATTGACTTTTTGGTCAAGCTGATGCTAAATTCAAGCAAATATTTTAGGAAACACGCTCAAATTCGAGACAGCTTTGTTGTGAAGTTTTCATCGCATCGATTAAAAATTTTAGTTGAGTTTAAACGGGCACATAACGCTGGAATAAGCGAATTTCATTTGAGTACAGAAACATTTGGGTTTTCAAATAAATTTTTCAAAAAATAACTTCTGTGTGTATTATTTTGTTCCTCAGTGTTCATTCATAACAGTCGTTCGGAGAACGGTCGAAAAACAACAGCTTCAGCGCCGGCTGTGTGTCGGCGAATTTCAGTTTCAACTTTCACTTTCATAGCGGATTTCCCCAGACAGATTTCGATACAAAGCTAGTTAATTTCTCTTTTTAAAATTAGTGTTACCTGTTATTCTAAAGGAATTACAGTCAAATTTTCTCATTTCTACTTTGCGTTTATTTCAAAAATTGTCACATAAATAAGCTTGATAATTATTTCATTTATTTAGTTTTAGCTTATTTTTTAGAGTCCTTTTAGTTGGTGTTTATAGTTGCAGCTATAGTTTTCCCTCAAAGTTTTTACCCTAATATTAAGAGCAAGTAGACAGATGCCATTCAGAATAACAACGAAAAACGTTTTGCAATTTACCTGAGGACGGAGAACGGTTGATTCAGCGAAAGAAAAACTCAAAGGCAAGTTTTTGAAAAACATAGAACATGATTTGTTTACGCGCGGGCAGATGTCACCATACATGAACTCGGACCGATGACTCAACCGAAGGCAAATGGAAAATAATGTTTTTCTCTTTTGATTATGTTATAAAAGAAATGGTAAACGTTGCAGCTGTGCAACCATGGAGTTATGGATGCACTTGGGAGGTTTGCTAAGCACTCAAGAAGCTAGAGTCGCACTCGGCTATCGCCTCGTGCGACTCTTACGCTTCTTTCGTGCTTAGCAACCTCCCGCGTGCATCCATAACTCCATGGTTGCACGCTGCACGTTTACCATTTCTTAACTGTAAGACACCATACAGTTCAGGAATTTTCATGGTAGGCTGGCGGTAATTGTCTGTATTGTGTAAACACTTCCAATTTCGATAGGCCCATAAATAGATATTTACAGCCTAAAGGCTCGTTTTTCGTACGTCTTGTAGGTTTTCCCTTTTACAAAATTGCTTTTTTCAATCAAAGAATGGGGTAAAAAGGTGTAACTGGGTCAATTTTAGCCATTTTAAAACACTGAACTTTACCTGCCGGCGACTCTGCGTGACAGTCTGTTCCGTGACTGCACGTTTGAAGAGACGGAGCTGTCAAAATCAAGGTAGTAATGTTAGGCATAGAAATTTCATTGTTATAAGCATTTGTATTTAGTGCAAGGCGTCCGTGCGCCTAAGGACTGGAAACCATATATGACGTTTTGATGACGTAAGAAAAAAAACCATGGGCGAGAAAAGTAAGAAAAATAATCGGCGTTACGAACTCGAGAGTTGTATGAGCAAAATACACGTGGAATATTCTCAAGCAGTGTTTATATCCTTTGCAACATTCTGGGTGCCTGTCCGAGAGGATTCAACGAAGGAATTAGATACAGTACAAGTTTCAATGGTCGACGAACGTTGTGTGCTAGGATTTGTGTGGATCGCCGTCCAAGATATTCATTTTGGTCTTGATTTGGCGAGCAGGAAACAGTGGCTTGTAGCTTAGGCAGACATTTGGTGTGGACAGCTAGTCAAGAGATAGTGGAACACAGATTTGAGGCCAGGAAAGGTATGAATGTTGTTTTGTTGGATGCTATGTGGGTTTTGTGATCGTGTTAATTAGAAGCAAGATGGCGGAGGAAAGCCTCATTCATGTTGTCGATGGACTTGAGCGCTTTAGGTGAATTTACTTTGCATGTTAAAGTGGAAAAGTCGGTATTAAAGGGCAAGGGGAAATTAGGTGTTATTCGGTCCATCAGGCGCAAAGTGGAGGATTCAGTTGATGCTCTGACCGGCTATGACCAAATTGATTATGTTGACGGGTTAATGGCACGCTTGGGCCCTCCGCCACTCGAGGGAATGGAAGATTAGTATGGGCAAGAAGGATTACAAAAAAAACAACCTAAAGAAGCTCAAACAAGAACTAGGTGATTTAGAATCTAAGCAGCAATAAGTGGAGGAGAAACTAGCCAAAATGCAGAAAGAAAAGCTGACTGACACAGTAAAGGAAGAAGAGACAATCAAGTTTCCTGTAAAGGGGGTTGAGCAGAGCATATTCCGTAGAGATTTTAAAATACAGGGAGTGGTAGGCGACCCCTGTCAGAAAGAAAAGCTGGGTTACCAAGCCCTAATATCACAAATAGAAGCAGGGCTTACCAAGGGATACTCCGATAAAGAAGTAGTTAGTGCCGTAGTTAGTGCTGTACAGCCAGTCCTACAACTAAGCTATTTAGAGACCATGGTTGACCTCACCCTACCAAGGTTGCGTAAAATTCTTCGCTTCCATTTTCATGAAAGAAATGCCACAGAACTTTATCAGCTTTTAACAAATATTGCCCAGCAGCCTAATGAAGATCCTCAGTCGTTTTTAATGAGAGCACTAACCGTTAGACATAGGATTATTAATTCTTCAAAAGAGTCGGATAGTGGGATTAAGTATGACGCCTCTTCAGTACAAAGTTTGTTCCTGCATGCCGTGGAAACAGGTCTCGCTGACGAAACCATTCGTGCAAAAATAAGCCATTCCTTACTTGGACGATGTGATCGTATTCTCAGAGACATTTTCTGAACACATTGAACATCTTCGTTAAGTTCTTCGCCGGTTGAAAAGTTATGTTGTAAAGCTCAAGCCTAGAAAGTGTTCATTGTTCAAACGGGAAGTGTCTTTCCTGGGAAGAATTATCTCTCAAGACGGGTATCAAATAGATCCCAAAGCAACAAATGCTGTGACTGCGATGAAGAATTTACAACTGCGAACTGTTAGGGAAGTAAGAAGACTCATGGGCCTACTTGGTGTGTACCGTCGTCATGTCAAAAACTTTGCACAAATAGCAAGGCCCATTTATGAGCTTCTCAACCATGACCTGCCGGGGAAGAAGAATGCTTCCTCAACCAGACAGAACACCAGGCTACGTAGTGGACAGCTACCACCTTCCTCACCAGTGGACTGGGGACCTCAACACCAGTCTGCACTGGATGCCCTAGTAGATAAAGTAACATCACCCCCTCTGTTGGCATATCCAGATTATAATGCCCCATTTATTGTACACACCGATGCATCACAGGATGGCTTGGGAGCTGACCTCTACCGGAAACAGAATGGCTGTACAAGAGTTATCGCGTATGCATCTAGGACTCTCACCCCATCTGAGCGCAACTACCATATGCTTTCGGGAAAGTTAGAAATTTTAGCTCTAACATGGGCAGTGACAGAACAGTTTAGGAACTATCTCTATTATCCCCCTGAATTCGTGGTATATACGGACAACAACCCGTTAACTTATGTTTTAACGTCTGCCAAGTTAAATGCCACAGGATTGAGGTGGGTTGCAGAGCTTGCTAACTTCAACTTCGAAATACGGTATTGACCAGGCAAGTTGAACGTTGATGCCGATAGCCTTTCCCGATGCCCAGTGACTTAAAGACTTACATGGACAGTTGTACTGAGAGAGTACCCCGTGAAAGCTTGAATGCCTCAATCTCTGCAATTCAGACATTGTCGAATGGAGACTCAACTTGGCTAACGGCGCTGACCGATGAAGATGAGGAACTCTATCAGCTTGACTTTTTGTCACAAGCAGCCTGCAATCAAGTAACGGTGGTAGATTTAGTAAAAGCACAGAGAGAAGATCCCCACATTGAGCGTGTCCTTAAGTTCATCAAGACAAACCACAAACCGACGGTTGCAGAAGAGCACAAGGAACCACCTTTGGTTCGTAAGCTCCTAAACGAGTGGTATAAACTCCATGTAAACATGAAGAGTGGGTTACTTTATCGCAACCAGCAGGTAGTTCTTCCACAGAAATTTCGTTCCACTGTTTACTGTGAACTCCATGAGGAAATGGGCCACCTCGTTTTTGAGAGAGTACTAGCACTAGCCCGAGAAAGATTTTATTGGCCACACATGAGAAGAGACATAGAAAACTTCATCCATCACACATGCTGCTGTCTGAAACAGAGACGTCCTAATTTAACAACTAGGGAACCATTACAGCCTATCATCACAGCGGCTCCTTTCCAATTGGTTTCTATTGCCTTTATGCACATAGAGCGGAGTTCGGGGGGCTATGAATACATACTGGTTGTTGTAGATCATTTCACTAAATTTGCTCAAGCATACCCGACGAGGAATAAGACCGCTATTACGGCTGCCGACAAGATCTTTAATGACTTTATTCCTCGCTTTGGGTTTTCTGAGAGGATCCATCATGACATGGGAGGCGAGTTTGAAAACCGGTTGTTCAAGAGGCTTGAAGAACTGTCTGGAGTAATGCACTCTCGGACTACTCCATATCACCCACAAGGAAATGGTTTGGTGGAAAGGATGAACCGTACGCTATTCAGTATGCTGCGAACCCTCCCTGAAGCTCACAAACTTAGCTGGAAGGACCATGACACAAACTCATTCATACATACAATTGCACTATTCACAAGTCAACAGGTTATTCTCTTTTTTTTCTGTTGTTTGGTGGGAGTCCTCGTCTGCAAATTGATGTAATCTTTGATCTCGAAGCTGAAACAGGGGCCAAGTCACATGCGGAGTATGTTACCAAGTGGAAATCTGCGATGCAAGAAGCTTAGTCACTCGCGCCCAAGTCTGCTACGAAGTGTGCCATGAGAGGGAAAAGAAATCATGACAAACGAATGAGATCATCAGCGCTGCAAGTGGGAGACCGTGTCCTGGTGCGCAACCTTACTCCTCGTGGTGGACCAGGAAAACTCCGTTCCTTTTGGGAAGATAAGATTCATGTAGTCGTTGCGAGAAAGGGTGAGGGAAGCCCAGTGTGTGATGGGAGACCAGAATCAAGTCAAGGACCAAGCCGTACTCTACAACGAAACCTCTTACTTCCTTGTGATTATCTGCCGAGGAAACCATGGGAAGACACCCCTCCTATAAAGAGGCCAAGACCACCAACACCCTACCATTGTCATGAAACCCAGCCATTAAGATATGAAGATGACAGCCACGAAAGTGACAGCGATGATGATCGTCCAGCCATTTCATACTGTAACGATTCACCAGAAAATGACCAAATGCAGATACAGGTACAGTCTACAAGCGAGGAAACGGTGGGAGAAGAACCAGACTTCACACATGTGCATTCAGGTGAGGTGTCAAGTGAAATGCGCACGGAAGCTAACATTGCTGACACTCCTGATGAGGCATAGACAACTCAGGTCGACCCTAACGTGTGAGGCAGGCACCTAAACGACTCACTTATGACAGTCCTGGGGCACCAACTTATGTGCGGCCTATCATCGGAGGGATCCGGAGGGATACAGCAGTGTGGAATGCAGACATCACCAGAGCCCTACATTCCCGAACTTCCAGCGGACCAGTACAGTACGCTGCCACCAGTCTAGAGTTATATTCCACCACCGGTACCACCAATGATGTCCTGGAACCCGAACATGATGCTGCCTTATATGATGCCCTATCCAGCAGGACCGCAGTTGCCACAATGGGGAGCGCCTTAGGGACTGTGCAATAATTATCAGGAGGGGGGGCTAAAACCAGAGGGGGGGGGGCTAGTTAAAATAATGGAAAGGAGGGGGGCTCTACATTAGATTCTCAAGTAAGTTGAGAGGGGGGTCTTAATTAAATTTCACAAATTCGATAATGAATAAATAAACATTTTCCAAATAGACCGATGCCACTCCTTTGACTATCCATCATGTCTAAATATTGCATCAACATAAACACGTGCTTTAACTTGTTTAGAATGTCAACATATCATAGATTGAAACAATCGTCCATGCACAGAAGTCACAAACCACGTTGTGAGCTTTGCCAATAAAACATTTGGCATTTAAGAGGTCCCGCAGACATGCCAGGTCTGTTCTTAAATTAAACAGCGAGAGGGTTTCTAGGTCTACAGTTTCTAGCTGAGGAATGCCACATGCTTCTGTTTCATAGTTGTCATCAATGGGTTCACCTCCCAAAGACCGAAAAATTATACAGGTTCGGGTCCTACGGCTTTCTGAGGCAGCAATCCTCTTCTTCTCCCTTTTTTTCTTCTGTTCCTTCTTTTTTCTTGATTTGGATGCTTTAGATTTGGCACCAATAGGAAATGTCGCTTTATATTTAGCCATCACCCTATCCAGGTCTTCTACAAGATGCAGAACGTTTAAACCGACTTGAGACTTTATTGAATGACGTTGTTCAGCATTAAAATTGTGTAAACAGCTGAGGCCAGTCTTCAGTTTGCCATTGTCTGTAAAAAGACTGTTTTTGTGTTTTTCTAACTTGGTTACGACAGCATTAAGCTTGTCCTGGATATCATTTGCCTCTTTTTTGCAACGTCTGATGTTGCTGTCATCCTGGGGAGTTGGCTTGTAATCCTCTCGAAAAAACCTTCCTGCACAAGCAGGGTTGTCGGATAAAAGATATTGGTATCTGTTCTCAAGTTTTTCAATATCTAAAGTAACTTTATATTGCCTGTCTCTTTCCGCGATAAACGCCTGCTTCATCAATGCTGCATTGGTTCCAGCCCTTGTTTTGAAACTTTCGTAAAAATCTGGCAGGAGTTTGTTACCGAATAATGCAATTCGCCTTTTTGCATCAGGAACAAAACCATACTTTGTACTTTTCCACTTCGGCTCGCTTGAGTAAGGTAGTAAAGAACTCTTTTCCTTGCTCTTCATCCCTGACGACGCAGTGGAATGCGTTGCAGTACGGTGAATAAAGGTACGGGTTAGAGAGGGGGGGCACATCATAATTTTGAGAGAACGTGAGGGGGGGGGGGGTCAGAGCTAATCTTGACGCTGCTGGAGGGGGGACCTATCTAATTTTTCCTTTGGTGAAGCTCATTTTAGGACCCCCCTTCCTGATAATTATTGCACAGTCCCTTATCAGTTGTTTCAGTACAGATAAACAGCGACTTTTGTTTTTTTTTTTTGTCCATTACCTTGTAAAAAAAACAAAAACAAAAAAACAAAAAAACAAAAGAGATTTCCTTGGTGTACATTCGTTGTGTGGATGCTGTAAACGCTATCTTGAAATTCAAAGTAGACAGACTACAAATTATCTTAGGTGCTAAAAAATATATATCTACGTGTCGCAACTGTTCATCAGTAGGATGCTTAAAATGCGTGCAATTCCCAATTGGTTTCGGTTCCATTAAATCCTATACCAATTGCAGAACATTTTAGGAGGAGCCACCCACCATGTAAGCACAGTCACGGACAATGTATAAGTGAGGAAAATAACGCAAAGTAAAATTAAGACGTTAATAAACGAAAATAAATAAATAAATAAATAAACAAATAATGCACTCGCTCAAAATAAAATTGTACGCGCACACGTACCGAGATACAACTGAAATACAACACTATGCAATAGTCGTCGTATTACAGAATCGTGAACGTTACTATGGACAGACAAGCTGAGTCGTAAATTAAGTGGTCTGTGAGGAGCTGGGCCTGATCACCCCACTCCAGGATTTAACAAGCAAGAAATCCAAAACCGCAAACTACTGTTGTAAAAGGGACTATTCTGTATTACATGTCAAATGTCACGGATGACATTTATTTTTTTAAGTTAGGGAGGAGTGTTAGGTATAGAAATTTCATTGTTAAAAGCATTTGTATTTAGTGCAAGGTGCCAGTGCGCCTAAGGACTGGAAACCATATATGACGTTTTGATGACGTAAGAAAAAAAACCATGTGCGAGAAAAGTAAGAAAAGTAATCGGCGTTACGAACTCGAGAGTTGTAAAAGTTAAGGAAATATATGAGCAAAATACACGTGGAATATTCTCAAGCAGTGTTTATATCCTGTGTAACAGTAACGCAACGTAATTCTTGATCGAAGGAGTAACATTTTCGGCGCCGACAGTATTTTGAAAAAGCAAAAAATTAAACGCACAAGTATTTTGGTACTCACTTTCTATCAAAGAATAAGGACTTTAACAATGGTAATTCGCTAAGGATAACGGAAAAAGAAGATATTTCGTCTTGTTACTTTACAATCGAGGAAACTAAGTTATTTTTGTCACGCCTCACTATATTTACCGGGCTTCAATGTTTTCGTTTGGAGGCTGCCTTCAGGAGCCCTAGCCAATTCTCAGGTAAGTTTTAGATAAATGTCTAAATGCGCGAAGCTCACTCAAATTGGCGCCAAAAAGGCGCGGCAATGACGCGCGCATGCCTTTTAGTTTAATTAATTTCTTTGCGCCAATTTCCATACTTTACATTCCGCACAATTATGTCATTCCGCAAGCCATGCCACATGCCATTCCGCAAACTCATTCCGTTTTTTACCCTCACCGATCGCTGCCTGAGTTTCGTTTGTCAATGCTTTTTTCTTTCTGTTTCATTTGAATTGATTGTCGTTGGTCGTTGATGTACTCATAATTTTGTATTCAAGTTCAACCTGTCTCCCCCGAGGTTCATGTCAAGTGTCTGGCTCTGCTTTCAGGAGGGTTCAGGTTTCCTCCTTAGTTAAGGGGGTTTTTCCTGACGGGCAGCAGACACGATATCATCTTTATTATTGATCAAAGAACTTTACTTGGAACTTGTTACATTTTTTCTACTTCACTGCCTTTGCAGTGCCTAAGTGTTTGTTTTTGTATGAATAAAAGGGGACTGATGTTCGCATTACGCTGGGCTTCTATCCAGTGCAGCAGTCAGTTTTCCTATTTAACACGGAATGATTTCATTGTTTTCACTGTTTTCCGTTTCAACAATAGGGAATAGGGAAAACGTAGGTTCTTATACGCGGGTGCAATACTGTATGTTTTAACATTCGTTTGAACAAGATGCTTAAATTGGTCTAGCTGATAGATGCATTCTAGGCAACCAGTAATTTCAATGTTTTATCCCTTTTTGTAGCATCATGTGAACAAGTTTATGTAGGGGTGAACTGGTACATTCTCGACAATCAGTTAAATGCTTCTTCTGAACTGAATGCCAGCACACCAGCAAAGAACGGTAGACTGAACTTCGTAGCGGGATCATCATGGTGTGCATCCACAAGTGACAGCAGTCCATATCTACAGATTGACTTACAGATTCCTTATATCATCTGTGCTGTATCCACTCAGGGGAATTCCCAGGGGAGTCAGTGGGTGGAGTCTTACACCCTACAGTCATCTACAGATGGGACAACCTGGACAGACTATAAAGAAAATGGACAAGTTAAGGTAGTTGAAGTTAAAGGGTGCATATATTAATGGCCTGGTCCATCACTTTAAAAAGGAAAAATGCTTTTTTTTGAGAGTTTTTTTGCTTTTTCTTACCACCCTACTAGTTATGGTAAGACTGGTCTTTCTGCAAGCACAAATCTGATTGATAGTGGAATTAAGTTGACTGGACCTTTCTTTCTTGACAGTTTTAACCCATAGTAATCATCCTAAGTTGGGCTTTTTTATTTTACACCACAACTGTTGAGATACAGTTCTAGTGGTGTTGATGCCCTCTGCAACTTGAGAGCAACAGTTTCAGTTCATTTTAATATGAAGAAAATGTTAAGAGCTTCATTTCTGAGGTACATGTACTTACAGTAAGATTATTCTTGTGAATCAACCAAGTACACAGGTCCCCGGGACACAGGTAAAAGGAAACCAGTGTCAAGTTTATTTTCATACACGTACAAAAGTGATCTTAATACAATACTTGTGTGTATAAAAAAAGTGTTTTGGGGCTCTGGATTTTTCTTGAGCTGTGAAGGCAGGGAACTGTGAGATTTGTAAGAAGGATGCAAATTAAATGTATTAACAGGCTTTTCTGAGCAATAGTTGCAGTTGTCGAGAAAAGAAAATGTTTTATCCCATTCTTAATGCTTGCCACCAGACTGGTTCTTGGAATGTGCACGAAGATCATTTGTTGGGTACCATTTAAAATTGTTGGATCAAAGGACTTGAGGCAAAATTTTTGTCTGAGTATTAAATTTTTGCCATTTACCGATCAGTACACAGCTTTATGTCATTCCAAGAAGATTTGGGATGAGAGAGGTGATGGAATAGACGTTTGTTTTTAGCGCTCCAGCATAAACGGGTCTAGAATATAAAATTTCGCTCCAATTCAAGTTGACAAGCAAGTACATCGCATTCCATAATCTATTTTACCCCAAAATCTGCAGAATTTCACCCAACAAAGTCAATAACGGACACGGGTTTCGAGCTCGGAAGAAGACAACAACTCCAGACATACTCCAGCGTGCTAGCCGAGAACGCTGTTGTTGCTTCAGGACATTCAGATGAAGTTAGAAAAGCTGAGGGTGCTTGACAAAATTAATGACCGGCAAAGTAAAATTGAATACGATATAAAAAACATCAAAGGTAATGTCGCAACAGTGATGTGGCAGATTTAGAACAAGACTTGGAAAGAAAGCGGAGAAAGAGAAGCTTGAGGAACTGGAAAACGAAGTATACTATCATGTTCCGGAAAAAGCCGAAGGACAAGAATGTGCAGATTTCATCCAAGACTTTATAGCTACTCACATGGGCCTAGAGACTCTATGTGTAAATGTTGAAATAGAACGGGCGCATCGTACACCAACAATGCAAGGCGAGCGAAAAACTCTGACAAGGAAAAACCAAGACCAATTCATGTCGCGTTCTTACGATACACTGATAAACGCCGCTGTTATTTTAGATGAAAGGATAATCCCTTTCAAGGAAAGAAAACACAAGAACGATTAAAGGAGCTCGCTCCCTATAAAAAACATTTATACTGAAAAGAAACTAGGGCAAAAAAGAAAGGCTTTCATTGCTTACCCCGCCACGCTGAAGTACCTGGACGAGAATGGTAGTGAGATGTAAAGCGAAATAGAAAAAAAAAATAAGAGGTAAAAGAAGCCTTTGACTGAAAGTTTATTTTTGCGCGACGTTTATCGAACTCTACACAGCAGAACTCTACTGCTCCGTTTAGGGGGTAATTTTTACATAATTTGCTTAATTGAAATTCCAAGAATTTAAGTTAGAGTTGATTCTACACACCTAGCTGACAACAAGTTTCTCCCAGGAAAGTTTTACAAAATAGATGTTTTTGTTTCTGCTGTTGTTGTTTTCCATTATTATTGTTTTATGTAAGTTTGTCGATCCGTGTAGGCGGTATGCTTTGCCAGTTCGACTCGATTGACGAACGCGGATCCGTAATCAATGATTTCCTCTAGTCATTTAAACGTTTGTCGCGTTCGTCAGAAGGCATCTTAATCTGGTGTTTCTGTAGTCTGCTACACAGCCGTTTTTAGTGTCGTCACGCAACGCTCCTCCCCACTAACGGCTGCTGAAAACCGAACTACATTCCTTTCCCTTTATGTTTGTGGTCTAACGAACAAACCAATCATGTACAAGAAATTTGACAATACCTGAGCCGCAGGGCGCTAGGCAGCGAGCACGCTTCTCAGTTTTCGACAAATCAATCAATCGTCGCTGAATTTAGATGGGCTCTGTGTTTTCAAGCAACGAAAAGGTAATTTGCAAAAAAGTTTGTTTTAAGCGGTCAAGAAAGTTCCAAGTGAAAAGAAGGTTTGATGGGCCTAGAAAACTTTTACCAGGATCGGTTGGTTCTTCATTTAACGTGCATATGTGCTGATATGTAGTGAAGAATTTAATGTACCGGATGTGCTCATTGTGTTCTGTGAAGACTAAACTCTCAAGGGTACTGAGTCAAAAAGCAATCTTATAAATTATCGATGAGCGATTTCCCGAAACTATACCTGGCAACTTTATGAGCACATCCATGTTGTGAATCGCAATTTGCTCGACTTTCTTGCTGTTGCTGCTTATCTCCTAAATTTTGAATAGGACTCGACTACGACAACACTGTAGTTAATTGCTTGTTTTCACGCGACGATTTTGATTATTCTGTCATTTACACATGGGGCAACGATAAAAGCAAAGCTGTGATTGGAGGAGTCACAGTACCGCAAAGGTGGCGCGAACACTTTCCAGAAAATGGGAACTGAATTATAATTGGCTAATCACAGGAAAGGAATGTAGTTCGGTTTTCAGCAGCCGTTAGTGGGGAGGAGCGTTACGTGACGACACTAAAAACGGCTCTGTAGCAGACAAGTGTTTCTGTGGCACAAAGGCAGAAATTTTGAAACTATCACGGGCGACTGCAAATTAGCCACCTCTGCTAATTTTAGCAGGGGCATCTCGGCCAGGAAACTAGACTCCTTTCGACTCGATTTCGTTTCCGTAAGTGACGAACGCGGATCCGTAATCAATAATTACCTCTAATCTAACTATAGTCGTAAACAGCGCCGAGATAGAAAAACAAATAGCAATAAGTATTAATTCACGTGAATATTACTATTATAAATGGAAACCTTTAACTGAGAAGAAGTTTTTTTGCTAACAATATTAATTCAACCAGTAAGGAGTATACTCAACATTAGACTTGCATTAATTTTACTGTACTTTTGTAGCAAGACTGCAATACAATGAACTGTAATTTATTGCAAAGTATCGTAACTTCTTTTTGTTCTTTATTGTTTAATTTTTTTAGTTTATTTAAAGTCAACTTTTGTTGTCTAGTAAGTGTTGTTAGACATTGAAATAAAAAAACTATATTAACCAAAAAAAAATTCCAAGAAGATTCAGCCACATAAACGGTTTAAAGCAATGGGCAAATGATCTACACTTGAAAAACTTGCTGTAAAATTACTATTACTTTTCAGCTTTCAGATTCATAAAGTAAATTACGTGTAACTAAGTCCCCTCCTTGTGAAACTACTAGGGGTTCTGATCTGAGCTACATAGAGGGTAAATTAATATTTTATCTGGTTTCCTTGGTAATCCTGACACAGGACATCACCATGTGTAGCTCAAATGTTTATGTTTCCTTATGAAAGGTAGGGTAGAAAGTTTGGGGGAGGGGGGGTGGGGGAGGGGTAGGAGGAGGTAGAAAAGGGTGTGGCTATTGTCACTTCTTTCAGGACACCACTCAGAAACAATTAAGCTCTGGTGTGTGCTGTTGTCTGATTTCGTAAAGTGTTAAAGCAACCCTAGCTAATTGAGTCATAAATTGGATACCCTTTTATTGTACAGTAGAATTTTGGTATCATTAATACTACAGTTACAGGTGTTTAGGTGTTTTTAGGAAGGGCAATATGAAAGAATAGGGGTGGGGATGATGTGGGGGTTGGGGGTGGGGGGGGGGGGTGGGGTACTCAAACTCTCAGAGCTTAACCCATTTTCTGCTGCATGAAGCACCTAGGAGTATAAATTGCTTCTCTCCTGTGAATGGAATGCTAGTCTGTTCAAAGGTTACCTTCATCACACTTATATATTGAGGTGGAAGAAAGGCAAGCGTGTAAAGGAGCAAAATTTGTTATCTAAGGGAGAAATGCCATGCCGGGTAATTAAATCCAGAAGGGGGAAGTGGGGAGTGAAAGGTTGATACCCCATTGGATTCACAGGAAAGTCACTAAGAGCCAGGGACCAGGAATTTCCTAGCTATGTTCTACTACCAGTATGACCCCTGGCTACTTTCATAGGAAACAAAATGAAAGCAGACTGAACCAATAGAATTTCCTCGCTGTTCAAATCCTTACCTATAATTTGCATATAGTATCTTGCAACTTGAAAGTTTAGTGACAGCCCTGGGTTTAATACACTGAACTTTATCTTTACTACTTTAAGAATTACCATCTAAATGATAAGCCTTTTTTTGTTCAATTTTGATTTTTTTTCCAGACCTTCAATGGAAACTTCGATCAGAACTCAGTAGAAAAACAGATCTTGTTCAGTGCATTTGTTGCCAGATACTTGCGTTTTGTTGTTGGGTCTACACATGGTGGAGCTTGTTTACGAGTAGAAGTCTCTGGCATAACTAGAAGAAGAGGTTTGATATTTTTAATTGCAGAAATTGTTCATTTTTTAACGAATATAGTTTTTTACCCAGTTGTGGAACCTTCCTTCGCATCATTGAAAGATCTTTTTCCTTTTTGCAACAACATCAGCTCTTGAACATTATCTTTTTCATTCTTTTCAAAAATCTTGTTAAAATAAGTCTTAGCTGGTAATTCACTGTATGCCGTAGTCTCTCCTCACTCCTTGCCACTAACGACATTTCACAGAAAAGAGGTCTGCAATTTTGCCCCAAAGATTTTGTATTGATCATCATATGTAGATTTGTCTGGAGTCTAGTCAACGAACAGGGATTGGTCAAAGTTGTCATTCTATTCTTTTAGTTATTGTTTACGAATGACAGAAAAATACAAAAGGTCACAAAGATGTACAGTACAGTAAATGCCATGAATCAACTAAAAAAGTCATTATTCATGGCATATAATCTTCTTTACAAGAGGAATTTGAGTTTTGCTGCTTCAAATAGACCAGGAGAGACTTTAAGACAAACAATTTTCTAGCTAGAACCCCATGACTACAAGATTAATTTTGTAAACACTGATTCATGTCATCAATATGGAATTTTGGGGGCCATTTTGCAGATGTCTTTCTTGTGAAAGGTCTTCAGTGGCGAGGAATGAAGAGAGATGGCTAGATGTATTTGCAAGCTAATTTGTGACCAACCTGTCAAAATTAAGAGGTTGAGAATTTGAACAGTTACCGATCAATACTTGCCAAGACCATTTTTTTATACTGCACTGCAGACACACTACATATACAACTGTACATGTACTTTGAACGTTAACAAGTTGATTCTGAAAGGTCTTCAATCCTTGATTTTCCTCTTTTTAAGCCTGTGCTCTAAGGAAAATTCTAAGGTTCCCAATGCTCTGTACCTGTGAAACACAGGGTTCCCAGCATATGATTTCCATGCAAAAGCTGAAATTCTCTAGTCTCCCAAGAGCAAAATTAAGGACCCTGAAGTGGTCTCCAGGAGCTGGGGCCGAGAGCACAGCCTGCAACCCTGCTGCGTTTATCTGTAATTGTTATTATTTGTTTGCTTTTTAGTTCAGAGTAATATTGCCTTTTTCAAGCCCACCTCTCAGTCAAGTACATTCATAGGTTTGTATGCTAGCAATGCGGTGGATGGACATAGGGGTTCACACCACAGCCAGTGTACACACACTAACAGAGAAAATAATCCTTGGTGGAGAGTAGACCTGGGGAGAGAAGAGCCTGTAGCTGAAGTGAATATACTCAACAGAGGAGACTGCTGTTGGAACAGGCTAGACGGAGCTGAGATAAGAGTTGGTAGGTAGTAAGTGAGGGAGATGCTGTGATCAGTTGCTTTACCTTGTTCAGATTTGTTCCTTGTTCATTTTGAAATATTTCAATTAATACGAGATTTATTTTACTTAGCCATTGGCTTTTCCACTTGTAGCACGCTTTTTTGTCTTTCCCTTGCCGTTGTTTTGCACTTCTACAACGCTGTTTTGTACGACTAAAACGTCAAACGTCCTACTTACACATTATTTTTATGGAGGAATTGTCGCGTGTACTTACCCAATATTTTGTTTCCTGTGTTCATGTTCGCTTTTATTTTTCACTGTTGCTCATTTTTACCTTGCTGGCCGCTAGCCTTTCTCATTTTCCCACCGCCGCTTTGAATTTCCATGTCTTCTTCCTGAGAAATTCGTCTCCTTTGTTTTCAACAACTCGCTCTAGCTCTTTCTCTGTTATCCACGTTAGTGTAAACATAAAAAAATAATGCCGAAAAAGACACGACTTTTTTCTTTCTAAAAGTCCGGGCGACCATGTGATTTCCTTCCAAATAAAACCTTGAGTTGCATTTGGGTTCCCATACCTGTTGATCGAGTTATTTTACATTGGTATGCCTGTGGTGCGGACGGACGGTCGCTCGCTCGCTAGGTGTACGGTCACGCGATTACCAAATTTTCTCGGATGAGTAGATTACCACATTTCCTTAGCTATGGGGCTCCGCCAGCGCCGCGCGTGGAGCTCCGCTATTACGGATAAATCCAATATCATCGCAGTCAGGAAAGAGGAAAGGGAGATCTAAATAGACTCTAATAGATTCTAACGTGATATTATCGCGATAATATCCGATATCATCGCAATCAGGAAAGGGGGAAGGGAGATCTAAATAGACTTTAGTAGATTCTAACGTGATATTATCGCAGTAATCATCCAGTATCATCGCAATCGGGAAAGAGGAGGGTGGGATCTAAGTAGACTCTAGTGGTAGATATATAGAGGATATTACACGGTGGCGCGAAGATATGAATTTTATTTTCGAGTAGCAAAACAATATTTTACTCACTCGCTGCGCTCGTTCGTAAAATATTGTTTTTGCCACGAGAAAATAAAATTCATATCTTCAAGCCGCCGTGTAATGTTCTTTTTATTATATAGACAAAAAAGTAGTAGACTAGGGTCAAAGATAAGCCCCGTTAGCATTCTCCTTCGTAAATAATAATCGATCTTACATCGACCCCCTCATCGAGTCCACATCGACCCCACATCGACCCCACATCGATCCCACATCGACCCTACATCGACCCTACATCGACCCCACATCGACTCCATATCTACTCATGCATGCCTAACATGAAATTTGTCATCTCGACACACAACAAGTACGTTCTTTCAAATTTCAACTCACCAACGCAACAACTTGACACCTGCAATTGCAGAAAGAAACCAGATTGTCCACTCGAAGGAAAATGCCTCCAATCAAATGTAGTCTACCAAGCCACTGTAACCACAGCGACGACAACTGAAACTTACGTCGGACTGGCAACAAACTTTAAGGAACGTTACAGAAACCATCAGTCTTCCTTGAGGGGCACCCAACGACAATTTTCGGAAAAATATCTGTTCGGAAGACGATTTGAGGTCTAGAATTTTCGGAACATTTGTTGTAAAATTTCTTGCTTGCCTGCCTCTCCTAGGATTTTCGAACACCTAAAAAATGGTAAAATTGCCCATTTTCAACGGATTTTTACCCTAAAAAGGTCACCTAGAATTTTCGGGAGGCTTTTTTCTGGCTGAAATTTTCAAACAGGTAAGTTTTGATCCCTAAAATTTTCGGATCACTAGACTTTCAGCTAGGAAATCCGAACAGATGAAAAATTTATAGGGGATAAATATATGCCCATACCCACCGTTTAAATACTAAAACACGTTTAACAATGCTATGTTTAAGTGGTTTTGAACTATATTCTCGTTGGGTGCCCCTGTTCCTTTCGACGCTCAAACAGAAGAAATGAAACGGAACTCTCAAGATATATTTGGACTTTACAAGACTCTAAGAAACCTTTCCAGAGAAAAAAGGAAAGTTTTAAAGAAATGTAAACCCTATAGCAACATTAACAAAAAATGTAATCTTTGTCTTTATGAAAAGTTCATCATCATTTGTAAAAAAGAGCTTTGTAGCCTAAACAGGCGAAACGAACTAGCGAGTTCATGCCCCCACAGAAACAGATATGTACTTCAGAACTCTAGAGTAATGTAACTAAGATACAATTCATCTGTTACCTAGATACAATCTCTTAACTCATCCCTATATTTTACTGCCAGCTTTTAATTTTAACGGTCAATCGTTGAAGTTGCCTGATGAGTGTGGTCCTACAATTTTGGACCATACGAAACAGCACTGTCGCAATAAACGATCAATGATTACTCCTGAAGCCTGAACTCCTGTGATTATTAATGATATATTATAGATATATAGGTATATAAATATAAATATCAGATAATATCTGATACATGATATCCTTTCGATATTGCACCCAATTCTACCCCAATGTAAAGGTTTTGCAAGTAAGATTGCAGCACTCCCCTGATCTTGAAGTCAATGCCAACATCGTTTCTTTGTTACCTTTTCAACTATTATTATACATGATTGTGTTCAAATACTGCTGTTTATGCTACCTCATATTGTGTAGTTCCAGAAAATATCCATCTCAAGGACTTTCTAATAAGTAACCATAGAGGCAATACCTTACCGTACTGACTACACTGAATAATGTCATCTGCGAAAGAACACGTTACATTCAAACTAAACACCACGTGAAATTTCATTACGTCATTTCTGTTAGAACATGTTACAGAAGGCTTAGAACATGACCAAATTACGGTGAATCAAATGTAAAATAAAGCAACAGCCTAAACAGCTAGATAACTAGAAGTTTATTCATGAGCGGATGACAATTGTATTAAAGAAAACTGTCGCGTAACACACCGGTAACAGTAAAATAACTTATGGCTTACTCAACAGAGAAGCTGTTATTTATTAATAACTCACCAATCTTACTCAGACCCCCTGGAAAAAAACCTCTGTAAGCACCCACTCACCCCCTCGGAAATTGCCTCCTTTTGGAGCCCCGCTACCCTCAGAATTTCCCTTGCCCTCCGTAGGGAGAAGGGGGGGGGGGGGAGTATGGATATTTTCTGGTACTACACATTTTCTTTATTCACTTTGCAAGGAAATGAAACAACAAGTGGAGGAGCAAACAACCATCTTTGTGCAGATAACATACGAATCCCAAGAGGAAGTTCCAAGACATATGTCTGTCGTTCAAAAGTACACGGCAAATATTTGTACATCAGAATACCTGGCAGTAGCAAATTTTTGACTCTCTGCGAGGTTGAAGTTTATTCATTAATTAAGAGTGTTAATCTTTCCTCCTGTTTATTTGGTAGGTATGCATGATGCTTGTGTGTGTATCTTTTTTTCGCCTTTTACTAAACAAGTAATCTGTTTTAAAAAATACTTGCCATGACCATCCTTTTATTCTGCACTGCAGACACACTACATGTATGTACAGCTGTACATGTACTTTGAACATTAACAAGTTGATTCAGAAATGCCTTCAATACTTGATTTTCCGCTGTTTAATGCTGTACTCTAAGAAAACTTCTAAGGGGCTCAATGCTCTATAGCTGTGAGATCCAGGATGCCCATGCCAGCATATGGTTTCTGAGATTTTCTAGTCGCCCTTTAACACCAGGATAAAGTGACTACTAAATGATTAAAACGCCCGATCACTGTTGTGGGAAGTTAAATCTCGTTCTTTTTTCCACGAGCTTGACGTGTTATTATTCTCTTGTCTTAAAGCGTCAGCGTGTCCAAGTATGGCAATCCTGACAGGGACTTCAGGCATCATCACAAGTCCTTGTTTCCCGGGAAATTATGGTAATAACCACAATTGCAGCTGGAAAATCATGGCAAGTACAGGAAATCCCGTCAAGTTGGTCATTCAAGACATGGACATAGAAAGTGAGACTAACTGTCGCTACGACTATATACAAATTCAAAATGCTGTCATACATGGTAGTGGTAAGCTTCCTGGGCGATTATGTGGTTCACTCACGAACAGTTTGACTTTTTCTTCTTACAACGAAACCTTGATTGTACGTTTTGTTACTGATGGTTCTGTAACAGCCCGTGGATTTAAAGCAAGATACACTGTTATTCCTGGTAAGCAGGAAGGATTATGTTTTGCAGTGTTTTGCGCTTTATCCAGTATAGTCTGTTGCGCGGTATCTCGGCACAATCGCTTGTAACCACTAGAAATTTTTGTTTGAGCATAGACGATTTCTGAATTTTGTCCTCAAAGATAGTCCTTTACATTTCTCTTGAAAGGTTTCCACTTTGCTCAATTATAAGCATATTCAAAATCAGGGGCATAGCCAGCAATTTTTTCCATTTAAGCCCGATTTGAAGAGGTCCTGAGAAAGCGAGTGAGAGAAGAAATTCATTAATTCATGATGAGTCGTTTGTTCTTTCGTTCGTTCGTCCCTCCCTCCCTCTCTCCCTCCCTCCATCCCTCCCTTCCTCCACCCCTCCATTCATTCAGAGAGTTGTAAAACTTTGGAACTTGAATGTAAACGGTGCTGGTATTGGTTCTGCATGGCGATTAAAAAAAATTGAGCACTCTTAGTATTATGTATTTGGTTGTTCATTGAAAAAACTTTATTGAATTGTGAAAAGAGTGAAAACATAAAAAAGGCCTAATTAACACAAGTGGATTTCTTGACATTTCAAGAGCTTTTGCTCCTTGAAGATCGGGTCAGTATGGGCTTCGTACCTAGATTTTCTTACTTATTGCCTATGATGTGTTGAGGACTTAGTAGAAAGCCAAGTTATCGCCTAAGCCATAAACAGTTTTCGGAGGGAACATGAAGAACAGCGGGTCATCTTTGCTCAAAAATGTTGTGTCAAATGAGTAATTAGCAGTGATTCGTCAACGAACCGATTCTTTTAGTTAAAAAAAATAATAATAATAACCGTGTCACAGTCACACCTTGATAAACAGTTTTTGAATTCTTTATAAAGAACTCCGTTACACTCAACTACATCTCCTAAGGTCAATAGGGACGTGAGTGTCTCTTTAGCACTGCATGTCTCGCTTGTGTGTACTAGAACTAGGGATTCCATCAATATCGACGATCGTTGTATATATTATTATATCTCAGAAAAACGAGTACTCAGAGAGTAAAATGACGACTTTCTCAAGCTTTGTAAGGTCTTCAGCTGTTTCGTCCTTTGTATCTTCTAAGGAAGAGATTCTGATTTGTCACAGAAGAAGGATGAGAGGCAGCCCGGTTCAGTTTAGATTTAGCGAGAATACGGCTCTTCCGACTATGAAATTTGAGTTACTCTGTTTGCAAAATAGAATTGCAGAGCGAAGCTAGTTCTCAAAGGGACACAGTCAGCTGATGCAGATGCGCATTAGATGCCATTTCTTAGCTGATTTGCATGTTAGAAGACCCGTATGTAACAGAAGTGAGAAGCGTATCCAAAATACTCTAAGCAAACCTTATAGCGTTGAACTAGTTACAAGCCGAAATCGTGATTATAGACCCTAAGCCATATCAGAGAACTCATTTGTATATATATATATATACCATTGAGAAATCACCGATGGATTTGTCCAGACATCGACGAATACTTTCGAACGTTAGTAGAAGTGAGAAATTACGCGAAGTCTGAATCATTGTCGAAGGTTCAAGGCCGAGAAAGATTGATTTTCCACGTACACGTAACTACTTACATCGTTTTCCAAATATATATAATGATTATTTGCTCGCCAGTGTATTTGATTCATTTCTCTTGTTATTTTGGTAAACGAAGGCGATTCCTCTAGATGTATCCGACGCGTACATTTAATTTCAGGTTGAGATGAACGCTTTTCAAACTTGCAAAACTAGTGTCCAGGTCAGCGCGGTCCCATAGCTGACTGTGTCCCTTTAAATCGATTTTCAAGTAAAGCAAACTAAAGTAACGAACCATTTAAATGGAATATTTTGTTCGAAATTGCGTTTTACATCGATCAATGCAGAATAAATATAGTTACCCAGAGCATGAAATGAAATATTTTTTTAAGGCATTGGCTAAGGAGCCAAAAAAAGTGGTGGCCACGTGAACACACCGGTTTCTTCAAGTACCCACGCTGGAATTCGGGCACGGTGCCGGTGCCCGAGTACAAGGACGAGCTCGGGTACAAATTATGCACCGGTAAAAAAATTGTAACTAGACATTTCTTTACCCACGGAGCATTTAGGAGTTCTCAAGAAGTCGTCGAAACGTGTCCGTACGTTCCAGATCGAAATGGAATTTGGAAGTGTTTATTTTTGAGGAGAGGGAATACCGAAATACACGGAGAAAAACCTCTCGGAGAAAGGACGAGAACCAACAACAAACTCAAACCACATACATGTATGACGTCGACACCAGGATTCGAACCGGACCACATTGGTGGGAGGCGAGTGCTCTCACCACTGCGCCACTCCGCATTTTTGTTAGTTCTGGAGCAGTCCACTGCTTTATAGCCTTTTTTTTTAAACTGGCCACTGACCAAGTTAAGAGTGGTTGTCAGAGAAAACCGGGCAAAATGTTAAAAATGTCAACGGAAGGGGGTCAACAGAATGACTTCATACTAACATCATAGATAGGACTGGAGGAGTAATGGACAAATATACCAAACATAGGTTCTTCACTGCCCTTGTATTAGAGATACGAGCATCACTTTATTCGACCCCCTCGGACGCAATTCTTATAAGCAAATTTTCACCATTTTCTGAAACTCACAGAACCCGCAAAATTTAACGAGCGAAGTTTATTTTTTGCATGCGATACAATACATCATAGAACTACTTTCTAAAACCATAAGATTTGTTAAGTAGCCACTGACAAGACTAATATTTTCTTATTTTATCTGAACTAAACTCAGTGTCTGCAAACGAGCAAAAAATTGAGCATTTTTGAATTGATTTACAGCGCACAACTAAAACGACAGAACAACTCTGACAGCCAAATTGCAGTCTACTATCATCCATGTAACCAAAACACTAATAATCATTTTGGGCCATTGAAACAGGAAGAAATTAGAGAACTCACATTTGTTATAGTTTCCAAGCTTCCCCTTCGCTCGTGTTTGTTTTAAGTCCCCTTCGTGAATTTTCTTTCATATTTCGCCGTAAAGTATGTTCAACAACTGGAGGAAATATCAAAAAGCTCGAAATACTGCCTAGGTTACATTTTGAAAGGGCAAAAAGAACTGAACGATAGGGTGAAACTAGAAAATAACAAAGCGACGCCATCTTGAAAATTCAGCGCTCAGGAGCGACTGGCACTAGTAACTGCCTTGTCCACAAGATGAAGAATTACCAAATAGCTTAAAAAAAAAAAAAGAAGCAAACCGGCTTATCAGCGACCTATTACAGTCCTATTTCTTCTTCAATTACTACTTTTAGTTAAATTTAGCTTGTTTTGTGTCGTCCTTTTTTTATGGCGGAGTGATGGGGTGTGGTGAACAGGTGACCAATTGGCATTACTTTATTACTTCGGCGGAGCGCGAAGTAAAGGATTCGCGACGCTCAGGAATGTATCAAAGTTAGAATTTTTTGACAAGATTGGGCAAGCAAAGTCTGTAGGTTTTCGGTTCTATTCGGCTATTTAACGAAGTACGAGCCGAATTAGTTCGAGATATCTCGAGGTCACTTCGATTTCTTTGATTTATTCTTTAACTTTTTCGAGGAAGAAAGAATTATTATTTTGGCTTTTCCGGGGTTTGAACCGACTCACCTATGTGACCTGTCAGATCAGAGGAGACTCTAAGTTGACGGATTAGCCAATTGCGCTACTGCGACCCAAGGCTGTTTAGGATATGAAAAATAGTTATGAAATGATGCACTAGTTTCGGGACAAGATTGGGCGTGCAAGTTCGTGACTTTTCGGCTTGTTTCAACTATTTCCCGAAATGAGACCGGACTATTTCGTGATATCTCGAGATCACTTCGAGTTTAGTCTTTAATTACTCGAGGAATAAATAGAGGATATTTCGTGGCCGCGCAGAGACACGAAATTTCTCTTCGAGTGTTGAAAAACATTTCACGAGTGAGCCCTCCTTTCGAACTGTTTTATGATGAATTTAAAGTTACAAAATGCTGCACAAAGACATTTTGTCTTTGTTGAGTGTTACGTAGTAAAATTGCTTTCATGCGTTGCGTGACTTTCTCGAACGTTCTCTACGTTTTTGGATTATTCATGAATAATTAATTAGGGCATGTCTACATGTCAGAATGACTCAGCAGATTTGCATCAGCTACTGAAATCATAAAATATGTCGAAAAGCTACTACTATTCGCCTGTTTGGTATTTTCTAGAACCTTATGTCAAACGGTATACAAGTTCCAAGCGAGTTCTTTTGACGAACTAAGTTTTTTCCAACGAGCTGGACTGCTGTGTTTAGTCAAGTGTGACGAAGGTCGATTTTCAGGTTCCGTGTTTACAAGTTCGCGGAAGCCACAAGATATCTGAAGTTCAAGTGAGAGTTTGTTATTATTGGTAGAGGCTGTTTAGTTTTACTCAAAGTTCAAGTCAAGTTTGTGTTGGCAGATGCTGTGTTTTAAAGCTCTGTAAAGGCTATGTTCCTTGGTGTTAAACTTCCTTGTGTTAATCCGACATCCCCGCGTGCTGATAGTCAGTGAATAACTATCCTCAAAACATTCGAACTCGTGACTTTGAGTTTTAGCTAATTCCATGCTCAACGTAATTGACTCCTTACCCATGCCTTACATATCTTTAATCAGTACCAGGAGCCTATCAAATGGAGCCTCCATCTCCCATACAAGCCCTTGGAGTCAACCCTTTCCCGAGTAGATTTATAATTAGAACTGTTCCCAGGGGAGACTTCGCGCGCCGACGGTAGGAAGAGCCAATCACAACAACGAAATGACACTGCTATTGTACTTCATCGAACAGCAGGAAATTCGGTGTTGACAGGCCAAACACGATCATAAGCTAGTGAAACTTGACTTTAGCGTTTTCATCCGTCAGAGATTTTCTTTCTTCTCTTTGTAGTGGGTAGATTATACTGTGGAGAGTTTTACACTCTGGCTATGTTGATCTTCATTTTGGTTGCTTGTCTCACAGTTAGAGGTCATGAAGATGGTCAGTTACATGCGTAATGATTAACTACTACCTGCAGTCTGTAGTTCTGGCAGGATTCGTTTTCTTTAGCCACTTTTTTTGAGCGATAAGGTTCTTATTTCGGCTAAATGACTCAATATTAATCAAATTTCTAGTTTTTCAAGGCTTTTTTTTCCGAAATGCGTTTATCTGAATAAATACTTGTAGTCCTTGTGGTTGTTTTTGTCCGTCAGCTAGTGTGATGATTCCCTGCTATGTTTTGTAACGCCGGGCCAAGCCATTGTTTTCTCGCAAAAAAGTGATCCACAGATGCAAATTTGGAGGAAAGAATTAAGCCTAAACTTTTGCATTAACTGCTGAGAATTGTCCTGTTAGTCAGTCATAATTCTTTTGGCGCAGATACAATCCATTTTGCTTTTCTTGAGATAAGTGGGTCTTTGGACTGGAGCGCGATGTCACAAATTCCTCCGTTAGCAAATTATTTACGGTCGAGCAACTGTTGTCTTCTGTTCAACTTTTCAAGTGCCAGTTTTATCAGGCAACTCTCATGGTAATACAAGTCAGTTGTAAAGGAAGACTGCAGTTTCTCAAATTTCGGAACTGAAGCATTCCTCGTTAGTTGCTACTTAGGTCATCGCTTTTGCATGCGGTGCTTAACTGGCGAAATCCACTCCACGGTAATGACAAAAATCAAACGATCCTGGCACTTTTGCGGCGCTGATTATTGAAAAGTTCCAAATCGTCCACAGAACGCTTAATCATCGACTCTTTTCAAGGTGCATGCTTAAATGTGGGATGTAAAGCGGCAAAAAAAAACAAAACAAAACAAAAAAACACTCGCAAAGATAACCTTTCCGTGACCCTCAGTTCGCTGCCTTTGTCCCATCGCTTCATGCTCAGTCTCAGTCGGGTAATTCATTAACTTTTATTTCATGATACCCAGATCCCAGCAGCTGTAAAATTGTAAAAATGGACGTATAGTAAAAAAGGAAAACGGTCGAAGGACGGGCTAATGAGTTCGACTTCATCCAACTTCATTTTTTTTCACGGTCATACGAGACTCACGGAAATATGACACTTTTCGCGGGAAACAAGCCGTTCTATTTATAAATCTACTCGGGAAAGGGTTGACTCAAGAAATTAATGGCGATGGAGGCTCCATTTGATAGGCTCCTGTCAGTACACGAGACTGCTATGCTGTTTTTGAAGCCTGATTTGACTAAGAAAAATAGAGAATTGTTTTTTCAGAAGGATTTGTATGGAGTCATCAGAGCATAACTGGGCTAATATCTCGGAGACAATTTGTCCCGAAATGCTAGTTTTTGGCAAGTAGGCCTCTTGGATGTAGCCTCCCACGCAGGCGTTTTTAGGGGAGCTCGTATTTCTTCTTGGATGCTGCTCTTTTCAGAATATCCTGACAAATCCCATAATTTCACAAATTAACACCTTACTCTTACCATATTTGATTTCTTACTATTCCTCCTCCGGTGAATTAAGGAATGGGGCACTGCAAATTTGGAGGGGGGTGGTCTTTTTAAGTAGGGATTTCACCTTTCGCACAGACGACGATCGAATAGTATCACATGATGCACCTCATTTCATGTTATATTTTTTCTGCGTACGTGACATATCATGATCACTACTCTTCAGCACGCGCGTAATGAACATCGCAGTGCTCGATGTGTATGGTTTTCAAACATGTTTCGGTTCAGCAGCCTCTGCTTTTGAGAATACAACTGTATTGAGTTAGCTGATATTCATTGTGCTTTAAAGAAGAATTTCAGCGTTACTTTGAAGGGTTACATATGTTTCACTGATCTGTCGAGAACTACTTAATGTGCGCTCGGTCGCAACTACAATCACAAAGTATGAGACTCGGCAACTGAACTTAGGTTCACCAGGAGAACCAAAAAACCATGACTTATCTAAAAAGTGGCTCCAACAAAACAGCCGCTACGTTGTGAAGGTAATTGCCAAAGGAGGATTTATTTCATATTGTGCTCAAGGGAGCTCAATTTACAACTGCAGTTACAAATAAATTTTAACCTATCGATGCGACAAACAATCCTCTGAATCACCCGGTACTGACTCCCGCAATCTTCAAGGAAGTTTCCTGGCCAGAATACTGATCTGCTCTTTTGAATAAATAAAGTTTGTGATATTTTTTTTTTCAATTTCTGAGCAGGCTTGTTTATAGCGTTGTGCCGCTTGCATGCTGCGTGGCACCTTTGTCTGGGTTCCTATCACACTGAAACACACGGCAATATTCACCGCTCCTTGTTCTAATTAAAATAATTATAGTCAAATTCCTTTTAAAAATAACCACTATGAAAATACAAAGTGATTGCTTTGGCATAAAGTGCTCTCGAAAGCACCCAACAGATGTAGCCTTCAGCAGGCTTTACACATATAACACATATATTATCACACATGGCGTTGAAATGTGAGAAAAGATACGAAATTTCAGCCATCCTTGCTCGATAAAAAAGTCTTCAAAACGTGGGTACTTCTGGGTACTTCTTAGCCTGTACAATATTCAGGACTTCAATTTGCTGGCGTGAGGTCCACATTTGGAAGACTTCAACATAAATTCCAAAAAATCGTGAATATTCATGACCTTGTTGTGGGTCACTGAACACTTTGTGATAAGATGACTAAGTGAAACAATGAAAATACATGTTTCTATGTGGAGATTTCGCTTCTAAGCCATTGCAAATCGGAGAAATCATGTCAAATAACAAAATAATGCAATTTTCTTACTTTTACTGGAACACAAATGAGAAAAAAGGCGACGAGAAAACGACCTTATTTCACGATGGAATCTGCCATGACTGCGATACTGCGTGATGCTTCTGGAAAAATGCATCATGGGATACTATTCGGTCGTCGTCTGCCTTTCGCATTAATATTTTAAATTCAATATCTACGCCTCATAAGCATTCAATTTTCATTATTACTAATGTATTATCTGAGTCACGTGACTTACCACACCCATTTTTGACTTTTTATTTCAATCCAGAAATACACCACTTTATAAATAACACTTGTAATTTAATTCACTTTTTGTCAATGACTATTGACACAAAGTTTATGGAATTAATCGGGGTTTTCTTATATTATCTACGTTTTGCAAACTATAACGTTTCTTGTTAAGAGGGAGACGGGGACAAGAGAAAAATATCTAATAATTACGAAGGAATGGATCATTTGACAAATCCCCGATTAATTTAGCTTATTCGACTGTAAATGAAATATTATGGAAGGAAAAACGATTGTGGTCACATTCAGCAAACTGGTGTAATCTGCAAAGTCCAAATTTTGCATAATTATGGGCATGGCTGGTCACGTGATCTAAAAAAGTAGTGTTTAAGGTCCAAAGTGGTTCTGGTTTTAAACACAGCTGTCTAAGATTAAAATGAAGGAAGATACTGGAAAAAACAAGATCAAGTCATAAAACCCCGCATGTAACGAGGACCCATGCCTTAATTCACCTGAGTCCGCATTTACAATTAATTAGTTCCACAACCACGGCGCCGAAGTGTACGCTCCGTAGCGTCTTGTTCAGTCTTCATTTGCTCTTCATTCACTTCATTTTGAGTTATCCCGTATAAGTCTCAGCGTTTATTTGGACTCTTTATTGTATTATCTATTTTTGCGTCAGTCTTCAATCACCGTCCATGTCCAAAGGTCCACTCATCTCCTGTTCATGATTTCCTGATACACTTTTCATAGTCCGGAAGGCTTCGCCCGAAACACTACTAGCAGAGCTTGGGGGAAGTGATTGACTAGTCATAAGCTTCATGGGTGGGGAGGCTGAGTAGTTGCTCCTTGGACTTGGCTGTCTAGAGACTCAGTACGGGCACCTTGTAACAGTTAAGAGTTAGGTCCGTAATCTGACTAACTGTCAGTCACTAAAGATTTATCGATGTACGTTTGAGCAACCTGTTGTTCTAAATGAGTTTTGATTTCATTGAGCTTAAGTAATTTGTATTCATAACTTTTCAAAAGAGATTGAGCGGTTTTCTATGTAATAAAAGTGAACTTATCCAGTAATTTGCAGTGACACCTAAATCTGTAGAAAATTGTAAATACATTCCATTTACATCTGTAACTCAATGCGATATTCTAGTTCCATGGTCTAATTCCAGTGAATTTCATGGAACTCCATGGAGATCAATGGAATTGGATGCAGTAGTTTCCATGGAATTTCGTGGAACTTTTCCATGGAATTCCACTGAAATTGATGTCCTTATCCCCCATGGAATGCCATGGAAATTTTTTCCACGGAAATCGATGGAATTCCATGGAGGTATTTCTTACGGTATGTACCAAGTTATTTAAAGGGGCTATGTCACGCTATTTTCTACCTTTTTAAAAAGCTAAAGCGTGTTTTCGAATCAATTGAATTCCAAGAATAGGACTATATTTAGGCATTAAAACCGTTTCCTGTCGTCTGTTAAAATGGATGGCAAGGATGATTGAAAATTGAAATAATGGCCAGCCTTTTTAATGCAAAAAATTACCAAAAAATAATTATGGCTAGTGCTGTCTGATAAATTTTGTTTGGGACCTTCTCCATAACTCTAAAGGAGCATTTTGTATAAGTGTATAGACACTAAGTAATGACTTCAGCACGTAATATTCCTAAAAACAGCAATATTCTCGAGACAAACCCCCTTTAACACCAGGAAAAATTGACTACTATATGATTAAAACGGCCGATCACTGTTGTGGGAAGTCAAATCTCTTTCTTTTATCCACGAGCTTTTCACCTTTTCCAAAACAATGCGTGTTATTATTCTCTTGTCTTAAAGCGTCAGCGTGTCCAAATATGGCAATCCTGACAGGGACTTCAGGCAGCATCACAAGTCCTTTTTACCCACGAAATTATAGTAATAACCACAATTGCAGCTGGAAAATCATGGCAAGTACAGGAAATCCCGTCAAGTTGGTCATTCAAGACATGGACATAGAAAGTGGGACTAACTGTCGCTGCGACTATATACAAATTCAAAATGCTGTCATATATGGTAGTGGTGAGCTTCCTGGGCGTTTATGTGGTTCACTCACGAACAGTTTGACTTTTTCTTCTTACAACGAAACCTTGATTGTACGTTTTGTTACTGATGGTTCTGTAACAGCCCGTGGATTTAAAGCAAGATACACTGTTATTCCTGGTAAGCAGGAAGGATTATGTTTTGCAGTGCTTTGCCCTTTATCCAGTATAGTATGTTGCGCGGTATCTCGGCACAATCGCTTGTAACCACTAGAAATTTTTGTTTGAGCATAGACGATTTCTGAATTTTGTCCTCAAAGATAGTCCTTTACATTTCTCTTGAAAGGTTTCCACTTTGCTAAATTATAAGCATATTTAAAATCAGGGGCATAGCCAGCCATTTTTTTCCATTTAAGCCCGATTTGAAGAGGTCCTGAGAAAGCGAGCGAGGAGAGATTCATTCATTCATTTAGTCTTTTGTTCGTTCGTTCGTCCCTCCCTCCCTCTCTCCCTCCCTCCCTCCCTCCATCGATCCATTCATTCACAGAGTTGTAAAACTTTGGAACTTGAATGTAAACGGCGCTGGTATTGGTTCTGCATGGCGATTAAAAAAAAAAAAAAAAAAAAATGGAGCACTCCTAGTATTATGTATTTGGTTGTTCACTGAAAAAACTTTATTGAATTTTGAAAAGAGTGAAAACATAAAAAAGGCCTAATTAACACAAGTGGATTTCTTGACATTTCAAGAGCTTTTGCTCCTTGAGGATCGGGTCAGTATGGGCTTCGTACCTAGATTTTCTTACTTATTGCCTATGATGTGTTGAGGACTTAGTAGAAAGCCAAGTTATCGCCTAAGCCATAAACAGTTTTCAGAGGGAACATGAAGAACAGCGGGTCATCTTTGCTCAAAAATGTTGTGTCAAATGAGTAATTAGCAGTGATTCGTCAACGAACCGGTTCTTTTAGTTAAAAAAAAAAATAATAACCGTGTCACAGTCACACCTTGATAAACAGTTTTTGAATTCTTTATAAAGAACTCTGTTACACTCAAGTACATCTCCTAAGGTCAAAAGGGACGTGAGTGTCTCTTTAGCACTGCATGTCTCGCTTGTGTGTACTAGAACTAGGGATTCCATCAATATCGACGATCGTTGTATATATTATTATATCTCAGAAAAACGAGTACTCAGAGAGTAAAATGACGACTTTCTCAAGTCTTTGTAAGGTCTTCAGCTGTTTCGTCCTTTGTATCTTCTAAGGAAGAGATTCTAATTTGTCACAGAAGAAGGATGAGAGGCAGCCCGGTTCAGTTTAGATTTAGCGAGAATACGGCTCTTCCGACTATGAAATTTGAGTTACTCTGTTTGCAAAATAGAATTGCAGAGCGAAGCTAGTTCTCAAAGGGACACAGTCAGCAGATGCAGATGCGCATTAGATGCCATTTCTTAGCTGATTTGCATGTTAGAAGACGCGCATGAAACAGAAGTGATAAGCGTATCCGGAATACTCTAAGCAAACCTTGTAGCGTTGAACTAGTTACAAGCCGAAATCGTGATTATAGACCCTAAGCCATATCAGAGAACTCATTTGTATATATATATATATATATATATATATATATATATATATATATATATATATATATATATACCATTGAGAATTCACCGATGGATTTGTCCAGACATCGACGAATACTTTCGAACGTTAGTAGAAGTGAGAAATTACGCGAAGTCTGAATCATTGTCGAAGGTTCAAGGCCGAGAAAGATTGATTTTCCACGTACACGTAACTACTTACATCGTTTTTCAAATATATATAATGATTATTTGCTCGCCAGTGTATTTGATTCATTTCTCTTGTTATTTTGGTAAACGAAGGCGATTCCTCTAGATGTATCCGACGCGTACATTTAATTTCAGGTTGAGATGAACGCTTTTCAAACTT